>NC_135861.1:10222386-10339886 GCF_031162955.1 Sander vitreus | reverse complement strand
TAATAAAATCAAATATGTCTTCAAATATATTATATTGGCCATATTATAGTGATAATAAAATAACAAAACATGTATTTACTATCGTAGAAAACAGGCTAGTTGTCACTAACTGTGTTTGGTTTTTGTCCTGTGTTTCAGAAAAAGGAGTGGTTATGTCTCAACTGCCAGACCCAGCGGCTGATGTCCGGAGGCGGTCTTGACGAACCTCCACTTCCTGTTCCTCATCCATCTCCCAAGCACCAGCCAATGGGCTCGCCCCGTCACCAGGCTCCAACCAGTCAGCAAAGCCCTCTCCACAAATCCACCAATCAGCAGGGGCCCAGGCCAGCCCAACCCCAGACGCAGAAAGCACAGGCGGGAACTGGTAGTAGCGGACCTTTTGCGCCCACTGCTGCCAAACAACCGACCGACACCAAGACCATGACACCAGCTCCGGCACCAATATCAACCACAGAGACCCAGAAACATCCTAAACCCACAGAGGAGAAACCCAAAACTGAGCCTGAGAACCAAACTGCCAAAGACACCAAACCTTCCCAGAAGAAAGGAGAGCAGATCACACCGATCAAGGAAATCAAGAAGTCCAGGCACTATGATGTAAGTCTTATTATTTTAAGCAACATTGCTTTAGTCCAGTGTACTACTCTGTATGTTAAGCTATGGAAAAGGACGAAAGTTGATACTACTAAAAATGGTTTTACAGCTTTTAGAAAGTGAACCAAGTAAAAAAGAAATTGTACCAATACCAAAAAACATTAAGCTGATTTTCAGTGAATATATTGTGAAAACCATAACATAACATACAGTCCTATGTACCAAAAATGGCTATTGTTGTGTGGCCTTTTAAACTTTTAGAGCATGTATGCAGGTTAAGTTATGTGATGCATGGCTGTTTCAGCGTGGCCTTGCTTCACATTCATACAGTTTTTTTCACTACACTTAATGAGCTTAATGAAAGCTCTTGTTCAGCACCAGATATGTGTAGTCTACAGGATTTTGCCCACGTTGGACCTCTTAACACCTCACACACGACAGGGAGAGAACACACAGTGACCTCTTACACAAACAGTTATTGGAGTGACAGCAACATCTGGTCCTTTGGGACTGCACTGCACATTTGTGTTTAAATGTATATTTGTTGATATGTACAGCCCCAAGATATTTTATTGTAACTCACTGTAAAACCTGACCAGGTGGCTGGTTGAAGGCAGGATCTGATGAAATGGCTTCCTTTAGAATTTGAAGAGCCTAAAAGTCCTAAAAGAGCCTTCCTAGCTAGATATGGTCCACCAGCTCAGAATTTCTGTCAATATTCTATTGTCAAATTTGAACACTTAAATTGTATATTGAGAAAAGCTATAATTACATTTATTTTGTTAGCATCCAGTAAAAATGTTTACCACATGGCTTCGCTTTTGGGACACTGTCAAAGCCTGATGGGAGAAAACATTGTTTTGTCCATGCTAAAAGTACAAGGTGTTCAATTTTAACGTCTAGTAGCAACAACAAGAGAAGCTCATTTATCTTAAAATATGAAAAGACCCCAGGGACGTTATATCTGAGTTACTAAAACTAGAGAAACAGAGCTAGGTTAGCTAGATAATCAAACTGAATTGCCATATCGTTTCACCTCATCCATTCAGTCCGACACTGTGTTCACATTAGCCGATTTCTTGTTGGGAGGTGGGGGTAATCTCTTTCACGCTTGTTGCCATATTTCTCTTGCTGTTTTTCATGAATGTTGCTAAGTAACTAGCTAGCTAGCTAGCTATGTAGGAAGATGACATCCCCATTCTTAATTCTACTAAGCTTTGACTGGTCAGTTGTTTCTCCAACTGGTGAAAACAGCCATCAGTGAGCATAACACTAGACCTATTTGAATTGCTGAAATCTGAGATGTGGTCGGCAATTCAGGTCTGGAACCAGACTAAGGTCCTTAAAAACTAAACTCAACACCAGACCAAACACTTGACTTGACTTCATTATTACAACCCACTTGTACATTTCAAAAGTGGCAAACATTGCTGTCCCCAGCAGAATCAGAACTCTGATTTAAAAGTGCATGTTATCAATGGACCTGGGAAGTTTCTGTTATCTGACACCTGAGAAATGGTTGTTAACTTTTTACATCACCATGAAACCTGCCATCAACCAGCTGCCTGTTATCACATTAGATGTCCTTCATTGTTACTCTCACGGTTTTGAATGCTGTGTTTAGAGAAGATGAGTGAATGAATGACAGTAGAATATGATAGCCATATCATCATATCATGACTTATTTTACATTTTTGTGATGACTTGTGCTCACAGATAAGCACTTGTAAAGGTTCATAAAGGTCACTTTGAACAGATGTGATATTAGTTTGGCATTAAGTTGGCCAAGTGTCACTGTTTCTCACAGCACAGTGAGTAAATGCAACACCAAACCAATGTTGCCATTTTTATGACAATGGCATCTTTTAAAAGAGTTCTTGCTGGACTCTCTTTTCGCCTTGTAAACTAAAGAAAGTAAGTAGTAAGTAAGACATTTCTTTAAAGTGTATGTTTTCAACACAAATCTCCAATTATTTTCTTATGAATGTTTTTATTTTCCTGCATGTTTCTCAGCTGCTACATGCTGTTATCATTTTAAAAGTAATCAAATTTTGTAACTCCAGAAAAAGTAATTTTCTTCTTAAGCTAAAATGAAAGGCACACACAATTGCAATACAATGTGCTCGTATCGATATGCCTTTTATTTTCAGTTACATTCAACTCAGTTTTTTAGATCAAAGATCAAATTCATAATTACAGTGACAAGTGCGATGCCACGAGGTTTCTATTGTCCCTGAGAGCCTTCATGTATTTACATTGGAATGGGATGGTTTTGGGTTTAGGAAAAACATTATCAGATGTATTGTATTTACCCTGTCCATATTTTTGCCATGTTTAAATTATCTTTTCTTTGAGAAGAAAAATTTGTTCCCATGTTTTTATTTTTCTCCGTAGCATTTCTGCCTTCCATAATCACTGAGTCGACTCTTGAACTCCTTTATATTTAAAGCTGTATTGTTTTTTTTGCACTTCTTGTACAAAGTATCTCAATGTATAAAAATGGCACTAATATTTCATGTGAATTATATTTCAATTCAGTTTGGTGATCACACCCATCCCAGTTTTTCCTTTGTTATACTACAAAGTGAAAATTTGACACCACAAAATATAGTTGTGGTATGTCATGACACTACCTAAGATTTTCTGCGGAGCCTGGTTATTTAAAATTGTAAGTTGAAGCAATTACTTTCTCCTGAAGCTGTTTGGAAAGCATGTCATTGATTCCCTCCTCACAGAATGCTGAGAATGCAAGTGGCAGCATACATGGACTACCTTGGGGAGTGAGAGTGAGAGAGAAACACAGATGGAGTGAAATAATGCCTTTTCTTACTCAGTGGCAACCATCACTCCTGCTGAAATATTTATAAAGATTGGCTGCTTTGGGCCTTTTTGAAGCCAAAGTTGACCTTCCTCATCTAGGGAGCTGCTAGAAATCTAAAATGCAGAGAACTCAAAGTAAAGTCTCCTCTGAATTATTGTAGGAGGTTTTCTAGAAAACATTTCCATAATTTTGTATCTATTTTGTATTCTGTCCTCCACCCCCCTTTCATTCACCAGGTTAGTCCCTTTGGTATTATGATTTATTAAAGACATCTGAGACAGAGCCATTGATGAATGAGTTTTGAGTAGTTTTTATGATGTTAACTCCACAATCGCTCATCAAAAAAGTAAAATGTTCTAACTCCTAAAAGACACAGTTTGAGTAACCTCTTTCCATCAATGGCTCAAACAATTGTTAACAAACCTAACAACTATAAGCCACTTCATGATAACTGTATAATGATGTGATGTGTCTTCATACTGTCATTTATTATATTATTGGAGATTTACTTCTAAAAAAATCTGACCATACCCTGAAGTTTTATTGTTGCATAATACTTTATCTTTGTTACATATTTGAATTGTAACTACATTGTAATGAAAGAAACGTTTATGTAGGATTTTGTTCAAAGGGCTGACATAGCTGTTAGTGGAGCTGATATGCAATACGGTTTATTCAGTTTTGGAAATAGGAAGGGCAAATCACTGCATTTTGGACATTAATTACATCTAACTGTTCAGTGTTTTCCATCATAATTCTACATCCATGGTGAAATTGAATAACAACCTCAAGCCTATTCTCTTACATGTTCCCTCTAAATGTAATTCCTGTCTCTTTTTCTTTCTTCTTTGTGCAATTTAGCAACTTTGTATGAGATAACTTTCAAGCATTCAATTTTGACCCACATATGAGTTAATTAAGAACTCTAATAAAAGAAAGTCTTTATCAAATAAAGTGTCATTTCTGTAATGGGATTTTAGGGTTTATAAGAACCAAATTTGACGTTGTTGATGAATAAAGACTTTGTTATTCAGCGAAATTCCCTAGACAAATTGTATCACAATAGGGTAAGAAATGTTTTGTATAGACCTCCAATCTTTCAAACCTAATGAAGAGAACCCTACTTTCATGCATTCTTGTTTCAAATGAAGTGACTATATATATATATATATATATATATATATATATATATATATATTTACATATATTTCTCATATATATATATATAGCACATCATTACTTGGTAGCTAATGTTCCAAAAATAATGGATAATTCACATTAATCATATACCATTAAAAACCTATTAAATCACCAAATGTATGCAAACCTTTGGAAAAGCTATTTGAATGAGCTTTTAGCTAACTCTGTAGTTTGTATTTATCCATATATTTTTAGGTGTAGCGTTCAAGAGAACTTTCACGATCCTTGCTTTATCTCTTTTTGAAATGCTAAGATCAGAGTTTAGTCCAATGACATATTTACAACTATATTTTTATTAAAAGCTGAGGACTGCAGTTTTAGCATGCCTGTTATAGCAGAATTATAACATATTTTAAAAACATTTGGGACTATGTGGGTTAAAATTGTATGCAAACCAATGTGCTTATCCAGCATCAACACATTCTCACACTTTGCATAAATTATGATTTCAATTAAAAACCCTACATTCCCCAAATCTAATATATATTTCTTTCTTCCTTCTGTTCTCTTTAGGACACAAAAAACAACAGCACCCATGACTTGTCACGCAGCCCTCAAAGCCTCAGTGACACCGGCTACTCCTCTGATGGCATCTCCAGCTCCCACAGTGAAATCACAGGTCTAATCCAAGAAGAGGAGATGAAGCTAAGTGAGAGGGGGATCAGTGGGCGTGGCTCCCCACCAAGCCCTTCTGAAATCACAAAGCTAGAAAGCTCCATGAGACCTTTGCTGGAGAAGAGCCTTTCTGAAGAGAAGGTGGACAGAAGGGGGAGGAAGCACAGAGACTTGGATGACAGAGGGAAGCAGCGGCCACGCTCCCTTTCAATTCCACCAGATGCATACGACTCTGATGAGGAACTAGAAGATATACTAGAGGAAGAAGAAGATGGAGGAGACTGGGAGGGTAAACGGAAGGAAGGGAAGGAGGAGAAGAATGGGAAGAAAAAGAAGGAAAAAGAGGCTGAGCCCACAGAGATGACAGATGAGGAGTTCATGAGGAGACAAATTATGGAGATGAGCGCTGATGAAGAAAATGAGGAGGAGGAGGAAGAGATGGAGGAAGAGGAAGATGAGGAAGATGAAGGATATGGCTACCAGAAACCCAAGAAAAGCCACCATAAACACATAATCTCTGACTCAGGGAAAGAGAAAAGACGTCTTCAGCACCACTCCAGCAGTTTCGAGGAGGAAAGTAAGAGCTCTACCGATGTTTATAAAGGCTCATTGGAGGAGGGTGAGGAAGATGTGATGGCATCACAAGGAGGCTTGAGGCGCTTCAAAACTATTGAACTCAATAACACCAATAGCTACAATCGAGACATGGAGCTGGGCAATGAAAATGACTTGAGCCTTGATCGTGAACCAGAGCTAGAGATGGAAAGCCTGACAGGATCTCCCGAGGAGCGTTCTCGGGGTGACTACTCCTCCACTCTGCCAGCCACTTCATCCTCATATGGCTCAGGCCAGTCTCCTACTTCCATCTCATCAATGGAGGAAGACAGTGACAGTAGCCCCAGCAGGAGACAAAGGCTGGAAGAGGCCAAGCAGCAGAGGAAAGCACGCCACCGCTCCCATGGCCCTCTCCTTCCCACCATTGAAGACTCTTCAGAAGAGGACGAGCTGAGAGAGGAAGAAGAACTTCTGAGAGAGCAGGAAAAGATGAGGGAGGTGGAACAACAGAGAATAAGGAGCACAGCACGAAAGACCAAGAGGGATAAGGAGGAGCTGAGGGCTCAGAGACGCAGAGAGAGGTCCAAGACACCACCTAGTAATCTCTCACCCATTGAGGATGCTTCTCCTACAGAAGAGCTGAGACAAGCTGCAGAAATGGAAGAGCTCCATCGTTCTTCTGCTTCTGAATATTCCCCTCAGAGTTTGGACTCAGAGGCTGAGGGATACGAGTCCAAACTTTACAAGTCAGGCAGTGAATACAACCTGCCTACCTTTATGTCTCTCTACTCACCAGTAGAGAAATCATCAACTACAACAACCACCACAGCACCATCTTCAACTTCAAAACCGTTAAAGAGCGCTGAGGAGGTTTATGAGGAGATGATGAGGAAGGCAGAGATGCTTCAGAAACAACAGCAGCAACAGCAGCAACATGGAAGACATGGGCAGTACTACGAGGAGGATGTTAATGGACAAGGTTATGATGACGAGTATGAATATGAACAAGATCAGGTAGGATATGACAATGAGGCAGCAGAGACGGAAACAGATATTTATGAGGAGATCCGACAAACATCTCAGAACATCACCAAAATGCAGCAGGCCACAGATGAGCAAGTAGAGATTGAGATTGAAAGCTCCTACCCAGACAAACAGCTCCTAGACACAGGCTCAGCCTTTGCTAAGCTACTGGAGCAAAGCAATGCTCTACTTACTCCAGGGACCAGCCCCACCCAGATCTCAGCTCCTGTCTCCTTTGCTGAGACTGGAGGACGGATTCCTGATGTCCGAGTGACACAGCACTTCTCTGCAAAGGATGGACACAAAGACAGGATCAAAAGCCAAGCAGGAAAGAATGGAATAACTCCAGCAGTGGCTGCCACAACTATTGCAGCTTATGGCGTTTATGCCAGAGATGCAGTAACTATTTCTCAGACTAGTTCAAGCCACACTATGACGTCTACTCAGTCTAGTATATATGGCCGGCACATGGCAAGTCCTGCCACATCTTCAGCTACAGTCTCAAGTGTATGCAGCAAAATTGCAGAGATTACCCAGGCCTACAGTCAAAGAGAAGTGATCACGAGAAGGGTAGGGGAGACCAGGGATGTGCGAGACAGCTCAACATCTTCCACTGAGAGAATTACTGAGCCACGTTCTCCCAAGTATACTACTTATTACAGGAGCACCAGTCCTCCTCTTTCTCCATCACCACCACCACAGAGTCCAACCCGTTCACCTTCCAGGAGAAATACAGCTGAATTCTCTACACAGACTTTCAGTTCAGCATTACGAATGTCAGAGTCAGCTGGCTCTGGGCCTACATCTCCAGTGACAGCTCAGGGAACCCAAACTTCACATCGATCAGTTTCCCCACGGCTCTATCGTCAGCAGTCTTCCCAGGATACCCCATACTCCCCACCTCCAAGCCCAGCTAGGCCTATGACCGTTAACACTGCTACTTCTCCCCTGTCTTCACCTACCCGATTTAGTCGGCAATCAACATTTGATAATTACTCCCCATGTGGCAGCCCTCCAGACACGCCACCTTACCAACAGTCTCCTACACGTAGCTTCTATCAAACACAAAGAGTTGAGAAAGTAAATGTGGGAACAAGTATGGTCACCACAGCCAGCACTTACACCAGAGGGTCCATGTCAATGGACAACATCTCTCTCTGTCGAATATCTACTGTCCCAGGCACTTCTAGGGTAGAGCAGGGCCATATGATTCAAGGTGGAAGTGTTGTGGACCTCAGAACAGCCACCAAACCAGCTCCTATTATCATGACTGAACAGGGAATGGATCTTACCTCCTTGGCAAGTGAAAGCAGGAAATACCATGGTGGATCAGAGGGTAGTAGACATTCAACAATTGTACAGCCATTGATTATGAACCTGAACACCCAGGAGATCACTACACCAACCACTGTGAGTGTCACTGTGGCTGCTTCCATGTTCATGACCCAGTCCAAACAGCCAGCAGTCTATGGTGATCCACATCAAAACAGAGTAGATCTGGGTCAGGGCATGGGTTCGGCTGTGTGTCTTTCCCAGAACAAACCACCAATGTCACCTCCAACTGACCCAACAATACCAAAAATTGATGCCAAACTGGAAGACCTCAGTATCCAACAGAGAGAGCTACAAATACAGCAAGAGAAGTTACAGAAGCAACAACAGCTCCTTGAACAGCAGTTGCAGCAACATCATCAGATGCAACATCAACAGCAACAGGCATCTGCTTTGGCCAGGTACAGCCTTACTGGGCAGATCTCACCTTTACTGAAAAAAGATTTGCTAGTCAGTCAGAGTAATGCTGCCTCAGCTGTGGTCAGTGCTGTATCACCAGTCATTAACCCTGAGCTGTATGGCACTGGTCCCATTGAGCTGAAAGGGAAGCCCAGTCCTCCTGGTGTGATATCAGGAGGTAAATTACCACATAGCATGGTAGTACAGATGGATGGAGAGCCAGAGCAGGCCAGGGCAGTGACTCAGCTAGTGAAGGTGGAAGAAGGACAGGATGCTATGGATCTGACAGGAGGCCAAATTAAACCTGATAACCAACCAGCTTGCTGTGATGTTGTTTACCGACTTCCATTTGGTGGAAGCTGTGTTGGGGGTGAGAAAGAGGGCATAAGGCCTCCATCTGCCCCACCTCTCACCTATGAGTCTGACCAAGAAAGACAACCTGGAGGGTACCATGAATATGCAGTGGATGAAGGCAAGGCCTACACATTACCTTTCCCTGGTAGGCTTCAGCCTTCGATGTCTGATACAAACCTAGCTGAAGCAGGGCTACAGTCCTACCATTCTAAACTAGAACCACACATCCAAGCCTCAGGAGATCTTGCCATAGATCTAACTGCTATGAAACAGGGCTATGGAGGGTATATGGGGATGCAGTATGGCTCCTATACAGATTTACGGCATGGAGGAGACATCACAGCCCAAACACTGCCTATAAGGAGATATAATTCCTTGTCTAACATCAGTTCAGACTATGGCTACTCTGCACGTGACATTGCTAGCTTCCAAGAAGCTAACTTGGCTCAGTACAGTGCTACAACTGCCAGGGAGATCAGCCGCATGTGTGCAGCACTCAATTCCATAGATCGATATGGAAGCAATCCAGACTTGATGCAGTTTGGTAGTTTGGGAAGAGGAACCGGGCCTGGGGCCTCCAGACTTGCAGCAGGTCTTGGCATGAGACAAAATCTCCTATTTGGTCTAGATGGAAAGCCAATCTCCCATAGTCAAGCACTGACCAACCTTATCAATGCCAGGCAGGCCAGTCTCAGAGCCATGTACCCTGCTGCTATTAGGTCGTCTGATGGGATGATCTACTCCACCATTCAGACCCCCATCGCTTCTACACTTCCCATCACAACTCAGCCTGCCTCTGTTCTTCGCCCACTACTGAGGGGGGTCTACAGGCCATACCCATCTGCCAACATGACACCTGTGCCCCTATCCAGTCTTAGCAGACTTCCAATGAGTGCCATAATACCCTTAACTGGACAAGCTCCAGTCCGTTACCCAGCACCAGGTCTTCTCCAAACAACGTCAACCACTGCCACTACTGCTGGTGCTGCAACAACTTCAGCACCAGTAGGTGCCCCAGTGTCTGTTTCCATGACAACTACTAGTTCTACAGTCCAGGATGAACCAGTTTATCTCGGTAAAGGTGCATCCTCATCAACTGAGGTCACTCCAGTACAAGGAACAGTCATACCAATGGACCCACAGCAGCAGCCAATAAACCTGTCCCAGGCCCACCTGAACAGTCAACAGCAACAGCAACAATTGGCAACTGCTCAGCAGCCCCAACAGCCTCCTCCAGCAGCCCATGCCTACCCACCATCAGCTTCTTCACACACTCACGGCTACACCCAACCTCCAGTCGGCCCATCTGGCCCCACTAGTGGCTTACCGATTCCAGGGGGACTTCCTCCCTTCCCTCCACCAGGTGCCATACACAAGGAAGGTGAAACCGAGGCAGACAGGCTGCATCGGCAGCAGGAGCAGCTTCTGCAGATGGAGAGGGAGCGTGTGGAGCTGGAGAAACTCCGGCAACTGCGCCTGCAAGAGGAGCTGGAACGAGAAAGGATAGAGCTGAAGCTGCACAGGGAGAAGGAGCAGATGCTGGTGCAAAGAGAGTTGCATGAGCTGCAGAACATCAAGGAACAGGTAGAGGGAGAAACAGGAGGCAGATTGGAGAGTTTTATAGTTGGTGTCTTGTTTCATGTTTTGTGGTTGTCGGTTTTGCTATGGATGTTAGTTTGTGTTTTGTTGTTTTTGTGGTGGTGTTATTTGTGGTGTATCTTATTGTGTTATTATCATTTATATCATTTAAATTGTTTTGTTCTTTCAGTGTCACATCTTTGATGTGCAACCAGTAAATTGACTTGCAAGATACAGTGCATCATTTCCTGAAATTTCTTTTTTTAAAACAAACAAATTCTATATACAGTGTAAAATACATGCATGTATGCAATGCATGTTTCCTATCAATTCCTCAAAGAAGTACATGTAACAAACTGTGACGGATTAATTGAAGATTTGTTGCCAGTGAGACCATTAAATATCTCTTCAGAAGATTGTGTTAAAATTCTGTCATTGTTAGTGAAAACGTTATTTAATGTAATGATTGATGGCTTTGTTCAAAGAAATGTTTGCATCCAGCCAGTCTTACAAAAATATAGTTGTATAGTCTGCATGCTATGTAGTTCACTTTACTGGACATTTCCTATATATGAAGTGTGCATGAACATGCCTGTAGTATGTATGTGTGATAGAAACTAATGATGCTCAGATTTGGGCTTCATGTGCCATTTGTTGGTTTGATTTATATGCAAAAGAAATATGAATCCCCTTATGTTGTATTTGTCTAATATAGCAAGTACACATTTGAATATACCACTTTACTCAGCTCCTAATAGCCTTGTGCAGATGTTTTAACAGTTAAAAGAAGGGCTAACATGACAATTTTCTTCTTTTTTGATAGAACAAGCAGTTGAAAATCTTTCAAGTTAACTCGGTTAAACAGGTGTGGAAGCCTTCCTTAATGAGAATGAACTAGAGATGGAATGTTTAATATGCATCTCATAACCTACAGTGTAAGCGGGAAAAAATCCTTTTTTGCACTAGCTTGTCATTTATGCAACAAAGAAAATGCATTACATATTTTCTTATGAGAATTATATGACTGGCACCAGCAATAACCAGTACATGCTGCACTTCATTTATGTTGCGCTTCCATTATTGGTTTTTGCAATATGTAAAGGGTTTGACTAACTTGGAACCATTTTTAAAACTAACCCATCAACACAAGAATAACTCCATGTCACATTCAGTGTCAGGAGTCATTGATCATATTTTATACAACCAGATGTGCCAAAACTCAACAACCTTGTCCTCTTCTGTCTTTACTGTCTCTCTCTCTCTCTCTCTCTCTCTCTCTCTCTCTCTCTCTCTCTCTCTCTCTCTCTGTTTCTCTCTTTTTTCATCTTTTTTCCATAATTTATTGTTCTTGTTTGATAATTTCTTCTTCGCTCAACCCATCCACTCTTACCTCTCTCTTGTGCTACGCTTCTCCATATTTTTTTGTCTTGTACTATCTCTGTGTTTTGGCCGATGTTTGCTTCTTTCTGTTCCACCAACATTTTGTTAGGTTCTACAGCAGCAGCAACAAGAACGCGAGAAACAACTTGTTCTCCAGAGGGAGCAGTTGGCCCAGCAGAAGTCCCAGCTAGACCAGATCCAGTCTTTACAGAATCAACTCCAGCAGCAGCTTGTAGAGCAGAAGAGACAGAAAACAGCTGCAGCTCAGGTAAGGGAAGTGAAGGAACACTTGCAGATGGCTTATAAGTGATGTGACATACTGTGTGCTACTTATTGGATGGTTTTGAGGATTGATGTTGAAGACGTCAGCTCTTAGGCAGCAGAGGCAGAAAATGTAGGGCATAGAGAGTGCGAAAGTACAGCATGCTTCGAGGAGCTATCACATTTATACATTTTTGGCCTGCTTAACACCTGTCTACACATGCCAGAACCCTGGCATGGACTTACCCACCTGAAACTCATTTTTCTATGGTATATGTTCTAAAGCATAATTGATCTCACAAGGTTCATTAAAGCAACACTATGTAACTTTTATCTGCAGCTGTAGTTCCAATGAGACAACCTGTAGGGGGACCGAAGCGGGAAAAGTTACATAGTGTTGCTTTAAGCCACAAACACATATTTTGAAAACTTGTGAATTAACTGGTCTGGCAAAGAAAAACTTGCATATGTAAAATCAATTGTGCATGAAGCATGAAGTTCAGTGTGCAAAATAATTATAATGTGCTTTCTAAAAATGATCACTGTAATTATTAACTGAATTGACTTCTCAAGCTACAACTCGTAATGTTTCTATGTATGTCTGCACTCAGCAAATTCTTTTATGGACCTCTATGATTGTATTATGGGGTGCAGTATGCAAAGCCTTTTCAGTCTCAATTGAATCAATAATTGGTGACAACTGACAACTTTTCTTTAGATGGGCTCCCGTTCTCTACCCAACTCCTCGTCAGAGATGTGCCTGAGGAGCCAGCAGGAACACATGGAGACCAGGAGCAACATGAGGAAACACAGCTCAATGACCAGGCTGAGCAGGGACAGCTTGGACGGAGACGGCGTGGTGTTTTACGGCTCCCCTCGCAGGATCGTGGACAGTTGTGTGCAGACAGACGATGAAGACAGAGAGGAGAGGTAGAGACGTGTGTGTGTGTGTGTGTGTGTGTGTGTGTGTGTGTGTGTGTGTGTGTGTGTGTGTGTGCGCGCGTGTGTGTGTGTGTGTGTGTGTGCGTGCATATTAGGCAAGAATTACCTTGACAGTTATCTACTTCACATCTTTCTGTAATAAAAAAAAAACACGAGACACAAGCTGAGATGTCGATGCAGGCTTTATGAATAATTTATAAACTATTTCACACAGACTAAAGATGTCACATTCCTGAGAGTTTCAAAGGCATAAAGCATTGTGCAACACAAACAGGTGATACGACATCCAGTATTGGTAAATGTTCAAACTCGTCAGACTTGTTTCTACGTTTTTCTATGCTATGTGTTTCTATGTTAGCACTTTATAATACATCTATTTTAATATGCTTGTACATTGCACATTGTGTCTTTCCTTCTTCTCTTCCCTCCATCACCAGGTACATGATGCGTCATCGCACTAGAAGGCGTGGTCGTAGTGTTGACTGCTCCGTCCAGACAGATGACGACGAAGACAAGGCTGAGACTGAGCAGCCAGTCCGCCGAAGACGTTCACGTTTCTCCCGGCACACTGAGTCCAGCAGCACTGCCACCACATCCACCACAACCACTGACACCAAAAGCGACACTCCCAAGATGGTATCCTCTAGTATCGCCATTCAGACCATTAGGGAAATGTCTTGCCAGACGGAAGTGGAGCACCTAGGAAGAGTTTCCCCAGCAATCCATGTGACAGTACCAGACCCAAATAAAGTAGAGATTGTGCACTACATCTCCGGGCCTGAGCGGACCCAAAAAGGACAGTCTCTAGCATGCCAGACTGACCAGGAAGCCCAGTCACAGGGTGTTGTAGCTCCCCAGCTCAGTGTACCAACCACGGTCAGTCCATATTCTTCCTCTACCAGTACTGGTACACAACAATCTGGTTCTGTCGACCACCTGACCCAGCAGCGCCAGCAGCAGCACATTGCAGCAAACGCAGCCAAGTTTGAGCGACGCCGCCCCGACCCACTTGACATCAACTACCAGCCTCATAACCACCTCCACAATGAGTCCATCTCCAGCATCATCCGGCAGCAGCAGACCCCCAAATCCCCACAAGTCCTCTACTCCCCTGTCTCCCCGATGTCCCCTCACCGCCTGCTGGAGACGTCTCTTTCCAGTGAGAGGCTGAACAAGGCGCATGTCACACCTCAGCAGAAGTCCTACACAGCAGAGTCCCCCCAGAGACACCCCTCTATGCCCCGACCAATCAAGAGCACCCAGAGGTCCATGTCAGACCCCAAACCCCTCAGCCCCACCACAGACGAGCACACAAAGGCCAGGCTGTCTCTCTACCAACAACAAGCACTCCAGAGCCAGGTAAAGTCACTCAAACCATGCTGACACACGCATTAGCACACAATGAAAGCAATTAAAATCGATTCAGGGTATGGTCTAGATAAGATGGCGAACAGTAGAGATGTTATGTTATTAACTAGATGGAGCAAGTCTTTTTTAGTTGTATTGGCCATTTGTAAATCAGTGGTCAAACTTAAATATGTGATTAAATTTAATTAAAAAAACACCTCTTGAGACCTGCACTCAAAATAATGTGCAAAACAAAACACCTTTTCAACTATACACTGTAAGCCATCCTCAGTGTAAAAATCAAAGCAACAACTTGATGGTATCTTACTGTAAGTTGTTATAGAGCATCACATCACTAACAATTATGTTAAAAAGAAAGTGTTCAGGTTAACAGTAAAAAAGTAATCACTGTCAACTGTCATCACAGCTGCACAATTACCACTGATATTGAATACATTTTGGTAGTGTTGCTGAGTTTTGATGGCATTGATGCATCTGCCACACTACCAGACAGATTGTATGTGTTCTCTATATCTTCATGCTAATGCTAGTAATGCTATGCCTAATGCCACTGTCAAAGAGAGGTCAGATGTTCAGTGCCTTCTTGCAGTAAATCATGTGACAAAATATTGATCACAATAATGCAGACAAAATACATTTGATAAACCAATATAGAAATATCATCAACAGAATATTAAAAAAAACAACTGATTATTAGGCAAAATGTAAAACCTTGGGCAGGGCCCCAGCAAAGGTCATTATATTTGCTCTAGTCAATAGTTTGACTCACTTTTATGCTGTTCAGTGGGGTCAAAACTTGCCAAAGGCATCAATGCTGAATGGCCTTTATATAACTTTAATTGAAATCATTCCTTTTATTCCACTTTGCCCTTTTTATTTTGTGAGTGCTATGAATGTTTTACATGAATGTTATGTTACTAATTCCCTTTGTTTTGGATTTTTCAGATGTTACGGTTTTGTTTTCTACGTTCTTTAGGGCATAGAGACTTTATCAAGTCTACCCCATCCCCAATTTGAAACAAGTGACCCCGACCTCTTATGAAACAATAGCTGCCACGAAAGTGAGATAAAGTGATCTACAGTTATGCTTTCTTGAGGTTATTATAGAAACCTCTGGTGAAGGAAGGTGTTCAACAGCTCGCCCATTAACTAACTCAATTTGATACTAAACTAGGTATCTAGTGAATGTTTCTGCCTGTTATTTTACTTCCTGTAGATGTATTATGATAGGACAGTCTGACGTTCTCTCTCATACTCATTTCCATATTTAATATCCCTGTTTAACTGTTATTTGTGGATCTACAAAATACTTGCATTGGATTATGGCACAAGTGACAAAACTGCCATTAATTTGCATTAATAAGTAGTTCAATGTCATCATGCTTACAAACCAGGAGCAATAGCTCTCAAAAATTATACCTGTATGCTTTACCCTTCTTACAGGGTACAGGTGGCAGAGTGCTCTAACAATACATATTTTGGAGTGAATGACTTCATTCCTTAAAGGTCCCATGGCATGGAAATTTCACTTTATGAGGTTTTTTTAACATTAATGTGAGTTCCCCCAGCCTGCCTATGGTCCCCCAATGGCTAGAAATGGCAATAGGTGTAAATCGAGCCCTGGGTATTCTGCTCTGCCTTTGAGAAAATGGAAGCTCAGATGGGCCGATCTGGAATCTTGCTCCTTATGAGGTCATGAGGAGCAAGGTTACCTCCCCTTTCTCTGCTTTACCTGCCCAGAGAATTTGGCCCACCCATGAGAGAGAGGCATCATGGCTTTCAAACATGGCCCCCCTCTCCTCCTCAATAGCTACAGACACAGAAATGGCTCATACTAAGGAAAGCTCATTGTGGGACTGGCTCTAGTGGCTGTAATTCTGCACCAAGGCTGAATTTCGGGAAAGAGACTTGAGATATAGTATTAGGGGACCACTAAGGCCTATATAAAAAGAGCACCATGTCATGGGACCTTTAAGAACAATTAAAAAATATACAATTGAAAGACTTCATTCCTTAAGAACAATTAAAAAATATCCAAGTGAAAGCTAGAGAATGAATACATAATAATAATGATGATCCTGGTTTATAGAGCCCTTTTTAAAACAGAAGTTGCAATATGCACAAGGCAGCAAATTAAAATCTTGTTAATGATCAACTTTTAGATAACAAAAGACAGTGATATAAAAAGAGTGCATATAAAAAGAAGAAATAAAGAAGTAGTTTATGGCCAAAGATACTTGATATGTTTTGTTATCAAATCTTATGCAAGCCTACAGTACTGATGTAAGATGTGCATTGGATTTGAATCACCCGATTAAAAAGCATACTCCCATCAGGACTAATCCACTTCCACATCATTGTCTTGTGCCTTGCAGTGTCTGCAGCATATGGCAATATAAACGAAACAAAGCTACTCTATGACCTGCCTATAAAATTACTTAAATCATTTTAAAATTTGTTTTAAAACCTTCCCTCAAAGTGATTGACTTATAGCTGTTTTTATGTGAATGTTGTGATTAACAACCCCTTTGTTATGAATAGATGTTTCACATGGCACAGTATTTTCTCGCCTAATCTTCTGAGGTATTGGGAGTATGTTTTCACTGCCCACGTGCTAAGATTTTATGATTAATAAGTCCCAACAGGGATTATTTTTATGTTGCCACCCCCACACAGATTGACATGACAAACGACACACTGTGTTATCTATATACAAATTAAAAATGCAGTTAACATGTTTTATAGGGAAGGGAAGATACAGTATTTACATATTAAAAAAACAAAGATGAACCAACAATCATTCAGATATTCATGTAATTCATGATATTGTTTAGTCATGGGGAAACATTGACTCATCTGAACAAGATAAAAGTGCTTGGCTGGTTTGAACTATATTTGGTATTTTTTAGTTCCATATTGTGCAGTCAAATTATGAAGCTAAAATGATATTCAAATACACTAAAATTTCTGTCTTTTGTTCTTTCTTTCTTTTTTCCTGGGTTTTACAGAGGAACACAATGCAGTAGGCGTGGTCTTAAGATTTGGAGTTTAAGTTTGCAGCATTATGCTATCAGAAACAATCCAATAGTCATTTTAGTTTTATTTGGAAACATTCAACATGTGGAAAATGTACAAAACCTCTGTGGCTGCTTTATTGTGTATACCTGCCTAAGTGGTAGTACTGTTTTGACCCGTTTTGTCTTCAGAACAGCATGAATTCAAAAGTAATGGATTCAACAGGGTGTTGGTAACATCCCTCATGGCTTTAAATCTGTACAGACTCTACTTTTATATATATTGGCCATAAATTCATTGCTGCCAACCTCCCGATCCAGTAGATTTATTCCTTGACAGTTGCAAGGCGATTCATTTCCAAAATCTATTTAACTAAGCCTTTCTATTCATACAAATGCCACACAGTCGCACTCAGTATGAAGCAGACCAAGACCCACCGTCTGCAGTGAACCCAGCCTTTAAAAGATAATTGGTTTGGTCATTCCCTCACATCCTTCTAAATATAAAATATTTTACTCAACATTTTGAATGAAAGGAAAGTGTACTCAGTATTACATAATATAGGACAGATAGTTGTGTTTGACTTTGATGTTAACTTTGTTGAATCACAAAATCCTTAAAGTGCTCATATTGTGCTTTTTGGCTTTTCCCCTGTCCTTTATTGTGTTATATATCTTTTTGTGGACATTATAGGTTTACTAAGTAAAAAAGCCCAAAGTCCACCCCAAAGAGACAGAAAAACACTGTTCACAAACTGTTCCAAACAGCTCTATTGCAGTCCAGCCTTTACTTCCGTGACGAACGTGCGTCACTTTGTAACACACGTTATAATGCTCGCCTAGCTGCTAGCATGGCACGCCCTCATACTCTGCAACTGACAAGCTAACAGAATTTACTGCGCATGGGCGACTCCCAACAAAGATGGTACAGAAGTGAGATGTCTCACTCTGTAGCTAAATCAGAGAGCTCAACACACAGGGTGAAAAGAGGAGCTGCAGTAATGTGCAGTACAACAAATATATGGTGTTTTTTGAAAATTAAACCACATAAACCTCTTCTGGTACAACCTCTAAATACAATTATGAACCTGAAAATGAGCATAATATGAGCACTTTAAGCAACAACCCATCAACATGTTTCCAAATGATTTAAGTTGTTTGCATTAGATGTTGATTGATTAGCGGAATACTGCACCACAATTGGAACTAATTTTAATAATTTTGTATGTCCTCTAATACAAACTCCACTCTTGTTTCCTGTTGTTCTTGTCTCTGTGTCTATATGTGTCTCCTTTCTCTCTCTTGTTTATCCCTGTCGCGTCCCTGCGTCCTGCGTCTTTTTTCTGTTTCTTGACCTTTTTATCTTTTTGAGTTTTCCTCCCTGCTCTTCCTCCTGTTCTATTCATCTGTTGTGCACACCGTCTGTCCTCCCATCTCCTTCAACTTTCTCCTCCCTCTATGATCCCTCTCAATGATCTCCTACCACTTATACATTATCTCCTTTGTCTCTTACCCTCCCATGTCCATCTCAAATTCAATTTTTTTATTTTTTTTATTTTTACAAATTTCCCATTTCCCATCCCTGTCCATTTAACTTGTTTACCGTCCTATCCCGTTGTTCTCCACACTCCCGTGTTCTTCTGTTTTACGTCTCCAATTCTTTCCATGCTCCTTTGTCTCCCCATATTCTCCTGCTCTCCCATCCCTCCCTCCCTCTCTCTCTCTCTCTCCCCAGCTGGCAGCCCTACAGCAGAGCTCACTGCTCCGTAAGGTGAAGCGAACCCTGCCCAGCCCTCCTCCGGAGGAGACTACCACATCAGGTCACCTGCCCATGATGGCACCTGCCCTCCAACAGGTCTACCTGCCCTCCGTGCCCAGCCTCAAGCCCAGCTCCCGGTCTGGCCTGGCTGCCAAAGCCAGCCTCCTCAAAGACCTCACCCACGAGCTAAAGGCTGTGGAGCAAGAGTCAACCAAGCTAAGAAAGCAGCAAGCTGAACTGGAAGAGGAAGAGAAAGAAATTGATGCTAAACTGAGATACCTAGAGCTGGGAATCCACCAAAGGAAAGAGACACTGGTCAAGGAGAGGGAGAGGAGGGATATTGCCTACCTGAGGTGTATGGGGGACACTAGGGATTACATGTCTGACAGTGAGTTGAATAACCTACGTTTAGCAGCTGCAGCTGCATCACATGAGACCAATGGGCTACTGTCAACGAGGCCAAGCACCGCCCCTATGAGTCAGTTCACCAGCGACCTAAACACAGCAGCCCAATACCCACCCGCCTCATCCTTCCTCTCCTGTCAGTACCCCCAGAGCCAACCGGCAGCACCAATTCAGCAATCAAGTGTGCCGTACCAGTCTTCGACATTTAACCAGCCTCCCTATCCAACAGTGTCTCAGTCCCAGGCACTGCCACAGCCCACGCCCCTCCAGAGCCATGTCCACCCTCCCGGACCTTCTTACCAGTCTCAAAACTCCTACCCTTCCCACACCTATCCCCAGACTCAGCCCCCATACCCCCAGACAGACATGGGGTTACCAGCTGTACCTCAGCCTCAACCCCAGTCGGGGCATACAGGTTTCGGGCCTGCACCGCCCGGTCAGCCCCCATACCCCACCCACAGCTCACCCTATCCCAGCGCTGTGTCCTCCTACCCTAGCCAGACCCCCCCATACCCTGGGCAACCCCAAGCTGATATACTGACAGTCCACCCGGGAAGACCAAGGCAGACTTCACTGGCCGATCTGGAGCACAAGATGCCCACTAATTACGAGACGATCAGCAACCCCACAGTTGTGGTCACCACCACGGCCCAGGATGCTTCCTATTCCAGTGCAGCCCCCTCTTATGGTCAGTACACTGGATCGACAACTATGGCCAGCTCCTATGGGCCATATGGCTCAGCACCAGTGTCCAGCAGCTACGGTGGGTACTCTACTATGCCACCTAGCACTTATGGCCATTATACTTCAACAGCAGCTAATTCATATGGCCAGTACACCACAACCACTGCCAATACTTATGGCTACACCACAACCACAGCCAGCTCTTACGGACAGTACACTTCTACAGTCTCCAATGCCTATGGGCATTCTGTAGACAGTCCCTCCACATATAGCTCTGCAGATGGGATGTATGGGGCCCCTGGCTTAGAGCAGAACATCCCAAGGAACTACATGATGATTGATGATGTAAGCGAGCTGACGGCAAAAGACGGGCTGGGCACGTCGACAGGGGACATGATGCATCATGGCGGCAGTGGGCGTTACCCGGGCGACATCCACGGCCACAGCAGCACCATTGGCAGCACAACGCGTGGGGGAACTGGCAGCTCCTCGTACGGCAGGGCACCTGAAGAGGAAGCAGCGATGCAGGAAGAGCTGTATGACCACCATGGCAGGGGTAAGAGCAGCTACAGGCACGGACCTCTAGGGGGCAGCAGCAGCAGCGTGAGCGCTAGCATGGGTGGGGGATCCTCCTATTACTATGACTACGACTGCAAACATGGCAGCATTCGCCCTGGGGTACAGAAACCTTCGTTGTCCTCCAGAAGCCTTCTGGCTCCTGCTGTCATGTCCTCCAAGCGCAGCAAGCACAGAAAACTGGGGAGTATGGAGCAAAAAATCTCCAAGTTTTCCCCAATTGAGGAGGCTCGGGATGTGGAGGCAGACCTGGCCTCCTATTCCTCAGCGACAGTTGGGGCTTACCCCTCCTCTCACATTCGAGGGCGCAAGCTGATTGAGGATTACGGCTTCAAGAGGAATACTTACGAGGCGGGCAGTGGCACCACTCATGGTAGTCGATACTATGGTTCAACGGTTGAGGAGGATGATCGGATTTACTACACCTCCAACGGCCGCTCCCGTTCTACCGGCTATGGCATGGACAAGATCTCAGCCAGAGACTACTCTGGGTATCGCAGCCGATCCTATGAGAGGGACGACCGCTCCTACCGATCTGGCTTCAGCCGGGGGCGCCACCCAACCCGGCAGTACTCTGAAGAGGAGAGCCCACTCAGTCCCCTCGGGAGATTAATGGGTTCTGGGCGATCATCAAGCTTAGGCCCTGACCCATATGACAAGCGCAGCAGTAGATATCAATACTATTATGGCCAGTATGGTTCCAGCCACTCGCTGCCAGACGTACAAGACCACATACGGGACCTTCCCCGGACCCATGTCTACAAATCGGATGATACATACATTATAGACGATTATCATTGCGCTGTGTCAGACAGCGAAGGTAATTGTGGGAGCAATGCCCACACAGTCTCAATACCTACTACTGCCCCCGCCGTTTATCTAAACGTCCCCCACCCACCCAGAGGCTAGGCTTAGCAAAGAGAAAGAAAAAGAGAGACAGAGATAGCCGTTGCATGCTGATGTTTTCTTCCTTCTGAGAGTCACTCGGAGCTCTCTTATCAGTGGACTGCTGTCTGTCTGCCTGCCTGTCCATCCTTCCGCCTGTTCGTCCAGTCGTCTGTCTGTCCAATACTCGCATGGTTCTTCGGCGTAGTCGTTTTCTTCGTTCGCTACACTCTGATTCACTTGAAAGGTCTTATTTGCACGACACCAATGGATTGTTTTTTCTTTACAGGGTTTTTATTTTTATTGTCATTGGCTTTGAGGTTTTGTTTATATGTTTTGATTTGTGAATTCTTTGTCTATACTGCAAAACAGTCCCTCACAATCATTTCTACATTTAAACCTTATCCTTCAAAGATGGCCAGTATTGTTGTCTTCCTGCAACATTTAACATTTAACCCATACCAACAATTTGCAAGGCAGTGTTTAAAGTATGTTTGTGCAGCCAAAAATTATTTAACATGTTATTGGCTTTAAATTTGAAGCTGAAACATTTAAACACAGAAACAGCTGCCAAGACGGACCGTTTTGCAATGTTTGTTTTATCCTGTTCATATTGTCTTGTAATGTGAAGGCGACATGAGGTGTATACTGCATGGATGTAAAACTTTTATTTTTATTTTCTGCCTTTCTTTCTGTGTCTTCTCCCTCCTATTATTTTCTTTGGCATGCGGTTGGTCTTCTTCTTCCTGCCTCCTTCCTTCTCTCAGCCTGCATGCCGCTGTCTCCAAACGACATGGAGATTGACTGTGATCTGCTCTCGGTTTCCAAAGCCTACCATCTGGGCCAAGAAGAAACTGACTGGTTTGAGAAGCCACGCTCCAGTTCTCGACACTACGGCAGCAGCCACTCATCTGGGAGGAGCCGGCACGGTGTCAAACACACCTACCATGATTACGATGAGCCTCCTGAAGAGGACCTGTGGCCTCAGGAGGAGTACGGCCACGGGGGGCGACACTCTTCAACCCGTGACCACAGGCAGCATGGCAGCTCTAGCCGACACTCATCCGCATCACGTCATTCAGATGAGCCGAGGTCCTCAAGGTCATCTAAGGGGCACCCCAAAGACCCGTCAATGCGCCAAGACCCTTCAGCACGATCCTCATCTTCAGGAAGGCGTGGCGAGTCAAGGTCTGGAGGGTATCACTCTTCAGACTACTCCCGAGATCCGTCTGCGCATCACCACGGACAGCGCTCCTCCAGACAGGGGGACCCGCACCGTTCCTCTCGCAGCAAGTCCCAGCCGCCACTGGACATGCAGGGCCAACCAGGTAAATACCGGGCACCTTTACACCTGACATAAAATACTTTTCTATGTCAGGTGTAATGGCATTACATTTGCACTTTAGTGTAGAAGTTCACAATATATACCCCTTCATGTCCATTATATCTTAAAACATTTAACAGAATAGAAAAAGATGCTATCTAGCTAATTGTGTGATTATTTAGCTAAATGATCAATTGACTGATTGATACATTTAGTAGTTCAGTAGTAAAAAGGCATCATTCAAAAGTAATTTGCTCATCAAATGTTATGACTAAGGCAATATTAGACCTCATTCATATTCTAGCCAGTGTAGGCAGTCTGGCTCCTGTCCAGAATGAACAGTTGTGCCAAAATGTCTCCATTTAAAACAAAATAAATGTCTGTGACTTGATAATTAACAGGCACATTTCTAATTTACATTTGAGTCAAGTCCATTTTAGTTATACAGCCTCTTTATCACAAATCACAATCACATAATTTGCCTCAAGGACCATTACAGAGCAGTCCGACAGAGCAGTAACCGAACCCGGCCCGAGCACGACAGGATTTAAGATATTTATATCCGAGCCCGACACAGTTAAACTCTTGTTTTTTTCTCACACTAATGACACATACGTTTGTTTGTGTGGAAAGCTTTTATTAAGCAACTGTAGGATGGCATTCGGAAATGTCAACAGATGAGCGTGAAGCGCACGTTAACACAGGCGCGCACCTTCATAATAAGCTTTTTTAAATTTAAAATGTTCAATGCCTACAGAAATTTTACAGTATTCTCATTAACAGGTCAAACACGGACTATAGTACTGGGCTTAATAATTCATATTGATTCTTTAAAAATATAAGTTTGGATTCAAAGGCCTCAACAGAGTCAGACTGTCTGATATCAGCAGGAAGGTTTTTCAGAGGAAGGGGGCACAGTAGGAAAAGGCCTTGCAGCCTGCTGAATTATTTTTTTTAACTCTGGTTACAGACAGGAGCCCTGTATTCTGATAGCGGAGAGCAGTGGAAATTAATTCCATGACTATGTAAAATTTGGCCAAGAGGTGGAATAAAATAAGAGAAAAGCAAAGGGCCAACCCTGAGGTACTCCACATTTCACATCAGAAACGTTCGATGTAGTTAGGTGTTTTGTGTTCTTTCAGATAGGTAAGACTTCAACCATGTGACAGCCATCAAAGTTTAATAAAAGTTTGTTCCTTTTTTTCATTTATGATCTAAATGTTCAGTGAGCTACTGCACACATTGTTGATTCACCCTGCATAAATAAGACCATGATCCATATAGAATAAATGAAGTGACAATTTTTTAAATGTATCTTATAGATCTAAGTGGTAGGTTCTCAAATGATTATTGGAGCAATAATAAACAGTGATCACTGGATAAGATCCCTGTGAATTCCTATTTAGGTCTGAGGCAGAAATATTTAATACAGCTTGTTGTTCAGTGTGCGTTTGATGTTTTTTTACAACCAACTGTCCCCTCAGGGATCAACAGTTTTTAATTAACTATATCAAGCGTAACTTTCCAAAGGAAATGTTTTCTCCCAGGGCAGCACTGTGGCTGTGTTCTTAGCAGTGTACTTATTAAATCGCTGGTTTGATCTTTGTTCACAACATTTGTTGCGTCATTCTCTCTTTCATTGCTGCTTTACCTGTCAATTGCTATTGTAGACAATGTAATAAAAACTGAAATGTCATTATAATACTGCAGTTTCTTAATCAGCAAATTGGAGTTTTAGGTTCACAAAAGCAAAACTTTCTCAGAGGCAGTAATAGTCTCATTTGATAAATTAGAAATCACTGAATGGAGCTCATCAATCAAGGTTTTCTATCTAGGAACTGCATTAAAAAAAAACATGGTACGATGAGTCAATTATGGAACAATGAGCAAAAACCCTTCATTTCA
The DNA here is from genome assembly GCF_031162955.1 of Sander vitreus. NCBI lineage: Eukaryota > Metazoa > Chordata > Actinopteri > Perciformes > Percidae > Sander > Sander vitreus. The sequence continues at coordinate 10,314,912 of NC_135861.1, read as the reverse complement.
AAAAAATGTCGACCTCCCTCTTTGCACTCAGGCTCCTCCAGGTCTGGCAGCAGCTCTGCCCGGGCTCAGGGCCCCTCTGGCGGGCCTACTGGATCAGGGCGACAGGGTGGTCCAGGTTCGCAGACAGATGGAGCTCCAGGACAGAGGACCCAGCTCCAACAACAAGCCCAGACATCAGCAGCCAGGCCAGGGCAGCCTGGTGTCGCAGCAACCACCGGCCCTCAGCAGCAGCCCCCAACCCAGGGACAAGGCATGGGCATGGGGATGGGCATGGGCATGGGCATGGGGCAGGGCCAGGCCAAGCAAGGACAGATGGGACCAGTGGGTGGACCCATGGGGCAGGCCAGGCAGACAGGTCCCACAGGAACCACAGCACCCACCATGGTGAGTAAAGAGAGGGAAGACTAGTAGTACTACTAGAAAATGATAATGTTAACAAGACTTGCGGTGGTTTCCATTTTATATGATAAAGAGATGGTATGATAATGATATAAAGGATGTAGTTATTTTTTCAGTTTGAAAAAAAATAACACTTTCAGAACCATTAAAATGCTGTTCAGGGGCATTTCACACACACACGCACGCACACATTTTTCTTCTTTCCTAAAGTCACAAAAGACGTGTTTCATGATTGACAAAACTATCTTTTAATATTTTGTCATCTTAATGTAACAAACCATTTTGATAAGGAAATTGTTATCTCTCTCTCTCTCTCTCTCTCTCTCTCTCTCCATCCTGCTCCTAATAATTTAACATTTTCTAACACCAGTTGCTAGCTAGTTCATCCTAGTGCACCTTTCAATCCTTCAGTTTATAATCATTTATCCCTCCAACCTCCATCCTAAGCTTCCTCCCAGTCATATATTTTCTTTGCACCAGCTGTTCCTTTCACCTTTTCCTATTTTTAAGCCAGTCTTCACCCTCAGCCCTTGCTTTCCCTCTATCCCCCTGTGTCTCTCCATGCTCCAAAAGATAAGAGCTGGTCCATCTCCTCCCAGTTTAGATGGTTTATTTAAATTCTGCTGTGCCTCTGTTGGCAGACCTTATCTAACACTGTGATTAACACAGAGGCAGCTGATAACTGAATGTAGCTCATTCACTGTCTGCTAGACGCTCAAGAAATTGGCACTCAAAATGTCTCCCTGCAAAAATATATTGCAATATATTGTTTCTAGTAAACACAAAGGTGTTGCCAATGAAGTTGAACATGTCTGAGCATGTCTCAAAATTATTCACGATAGGTTTTCACTGCTGAAAGGTGTTTGATTTTCATACTGCTGCATTGTTGTACTGTCAGCAGGAAAGCAAAGTGAAATATTTAATATGGTCTGATATGAAATTATGCAGGAATTTGTCTTGGAAATTATTCTGAACGCTCTGCTGTGGAATAGCTCCGACAGGAAGCCATAAACAGTAAATAGTAGTTGTCAGTTCGTCATTATTCAGTCTGCAAACTCATACACTTACACTCTGATGTTCGGTCCATTGTGTAATTAAATCATTGATTGAGTTGCTGTAAATAATGAAATGATGTATACTGCATGGTGCATTATAATGCACCACCTCTGCCTTGCTGCAGCTAAACTGGAGTCAGTGGGGAAAGAACTAGATAATATTATGTCATGGTTTTGCATCAGTCCAGTGTCTGTCAAGTCGAGGAGTGACACAAAGAGCTTGACAGAAAACAGAGGACACAAAGTAAGACCATAAAATGAGAGAGATCAAAACAGGGCCATATTTCCTGTTCAGTTAGTACCAACTGTTATAGTGATGGCTAACAGAAAAGGTCTGGTCTGCGTCTTTCCTGAAGCTATTCACTGTTGTTGTTGTTGTTGTTGTTGGTGGTGTAGCAGCAGCAGCCACTGTAGTTTAGTCCTTAAATGAAGGCAAAGCTGGAAATAAACACAGCGACACAAACGATTTCTAACTTCTCACAGTGACTCCGCAAATATCGAAATGTCCAAACCAGTCTACTCAAACAAAGAGATGAGGTGGGGCTAAAAAGAATAATACAAGTATGTGTACATGAAAGTTCACTCTTGACCTTTGGAACATTAGTTAAAATAATCATAACTCAGAAAACACCTACTAGCCTTTTTCCAGAGCTTTTATCAGCATCTCATGGTCTTCGTCAAAGGATAGAGTTTGCTCAGTCATGGATTGTATAGCATTGCAACAATGGAGGCAAACAAAGTTTACGTTGAAATCATAGGCGCAATTTACAGGGGGGGTTACAACCCCCCAATGATCAAAACTGCCTTCCCCAAAAAAATAAAAAAAAATAAAAATAAACGACATTTGCACCATAAATTGAGGCAGAAAAGGCACACATTGTCACCCACTGTCTTCAATTACCAACAGTTTTACTGTGAAAAAGGTATAGTACTACTGAAATGTGTTACTAAATGATGAGTTTTGTGCTTTCCCTCCGTGGACTCCTGCTGTTTTGTCTTATCATACTCGCCATCTCTCTCCCTCTCTCTGTCTCCGCAGGCCAAAATCGACACGCCTCCTGTAACAGCTATTGGAGCAAAGGCAGCGCCTGTCATGGCCACAAAAGCCGCACAGCCCCCACTTACAGGCATAGGTACAGTATAGTCATCACACAGAGACTCCCACATCTCTCACGTCTGCCAGCTGCTGCCCACTGTCTCTGTATTATGTAACCGGTGTGTGCTGTCTCATGTAATCTGAGATTAATCTGCAGATAATCCCACAGTGGAAAACACACAGGAGGGTTTTACTTCATGGCAGCAGAACAGCCTGAGTGTACCAAGTCACTACGTAGTGAGTTGGTCAGTTAAGTTAATTTGTTGAGTAGGTAGTACCTTTCTTTATTTTCATATCAAATACCCAAATCCAATGCTGATGCAGGAAGAAGTTTGTCTTTTATGCAGTGTCGTTGGTAAATGGATGGATCTCGAGTACTACATGGGGTCACAAACAGATTTGATCAACAGATAATAGGCAACAATTCTGACAATTGATGCAAAAAAGCAAACAAAATTACTATTAAACAACTACTCATGTATGAATATTCAACCCAGTCTCACGGCAGTTCGTGAAATGGTCACCTTATTTAATCTATTGATTCGTATACATGGACACGTTTATGTCGGGTTTTTTTGTGGTGGTGAGCATGAATTGTAAACTAATGTATTTCAATGGGAAGCATCTTTCGTGATCACAGTACGACTACAGTAGCGAGTAGTATGAAAAGCCGAAAATCCGCGCAAGGAGGTTGATCGGGGTGGTGGATGGGTCAAACAACACAGGACTTTCACCCCGGAGACCAGGGATTGTGTCCCGCGTGTGACGATTAATTTCCCCGTTGTTCTTTTCCTAAACACAACTGTCCTGTTGTTGTCTTGCATCCCCCAGAGACCGCGTCCGTCTTCCGCGTGTGACGTTTCCTTCCCCGTTCTTGATGCTTCCCATGCTGACCAGCACGAAAAAAACAAGATGAACGTTTCCGTGTACACGAACCAATAGATTAAAAATAACGTGACCATTTCACAAACTGTCGTGAGACCATGTTGGAATATTTGCTGGATTCATGTGAATATTCTGAATACCCTGTGATTTTGGAGCATTTGTTGGACAATAAAAGATGTTTGAATATGTCAATTTAGGAGATTGCTGCATTTTATTGAAAATGCAGCCTATAAATCTTTCTCTTACCTTAAAGGAATAGTTCACCCAAGAACAATATCAATTTTATACTCATCTCCCTAGGTTCTCTATGGTCCCAGAAAAGGTTTTCTATGGAATGACAAATGAAAGCATATCAGTGCATACAGACTTTGACGGAGTCTGAACGAAAGACAGCAAAAAAGGTTATTCAACGTCTGAAAATCTTTAAAAAAAATTCCTGTGCAGCATTATCTAAGTGTCTTGTATCCAGTAGTGGGCTCATGGAAATCCAAACACAACTATTGCTAAACAATGCGTTTCGGGTGAATTAATTTGTTGTGTATGCATGTGCATGCATGCGCACGCATGCGTCAAAGTCTTTTTGCCCCGCTCTGCTTAACGCCATTTATTAAAAACCTGAACTATTCCTTTAAGCATGTGTTTTTTGGTTAGTTAACCTTACTTTAACCATACTGTAGTTTCTCTTCTCAAACTCTTATTGGGTGTGTTATTAAAGGTTTGCCTGCATGGGCACTAAAAAATTAAATGTGGCTTATTGTCACTTGCTAAATGTCTGTTGTAATGTTTTGATATCACTGTAGTCTTGATGATCACTGTGTACTGTACAGTCTAAAGTTTGCGTGGGTTTGTTGGCAAGTAGTTTATAAGTAATGAATAGTAAGTAAGTTAATTAGATGGACAGCAAACAAGGAGGAGGTCTCAAGTAATGACTGAAGACTACAGCAGCAGATCTATACAGACAATCTGCCAACTAAACACAGGAAGCCCATGTAACTCTATACAGAGGAGACATAATCAGTAAGAGGGTACAGGCTGGAGGCAAGTGGCTGCATCAGTAGACTGGCAGGGCAGGAAAGATTCAACAAGGGCAACTAATGCAACTGAAGGGTGAGACATATTTTCTGTTTTTATGAAAAGCACTTGACACTAAAGATGTCATCATAGAAAAGTATGCACAAAGACAGACGTCCCATACTATTAGACCTGCACAGATACTGACATCTCTTGTCCTCTGTATACATATTAGTCCTTTTCTTCCTGTCGTCAACTCTTCATCTCTTATGTTTTTCTGTCCAGGCTCCAAGGCAGTTCCTAGGCCAGGAGGTATTGGCAGTGCAGCAGCAGGTCAGCCTGGCATGGAGGGAGAAGGCATGTTGTCCAAGATCCTCCCTGGATCTGCCGCTGAGCAGGCCGGAAAACTGGGAGAAGGTACATCAAACAAATCACTTAATTACAGCACACTTTAAACGTGATTAAAAGTAATTGGGCCATGATATAATAAAAGACATCAATCATGTTGAAAACATGACTATTACTATTGATCATCACCATGTTAATAATCTCATACTTTTTGGAGAAAGGCACTTTCCAAACTAGACAGTTACTTTACTTAATTACTTGCCCTAAATAATAACCCATGGATGCATTACTGAACTGGCCTAGTGGGCACAGGGGCCCAATGGTTCAACGGGCACCTGGTGACTATTAACGTTATTTTTTGGATAGTCAATCAAACACTGAGATGCAAATGACTACAGAGATCCCATATGACTACAAAGAGACACAAAATGACAGCAGAGACAAGCAAAACTACAAGGAGACACAAAATGACTACAGAGAGACCAAACGTAATTACAAAGACCGACAAAACGACCACAGAAAGACGAAAAGTGACTACAAAAAAACACAAATGACTACAGAAAGACAAGAAGTGACTACGAAGAGACACAAAATGACTGCAGAGACAAAAAGTGACTACAGTGGGACACAAATGACTACACCGAGACAAAAAGCAACTACAGAGAGACACAAAAAAGTACAGAGACAAAAAGCGACTAGAAAGAGACCCAAAATGACTACAGAGAGACAAAAAGCGACTAGAAAGAGATAAACACCTACAGAGAGACAAAATGCAACTACAAACAGACAAAAACTGACGACAAAGAGACACAGATGACTACAGAGAGACAACAAGTGATGACAGAGAGACAAAACGACTACAGAGAGACAAAAAGTGATAACAGAGAGACACAAATCGACTACAAAGAGATAAAACGTGACTAGAAAGAGACACAAAATGACTACAAAGATACACAAATGCCTACAGAGAGACCAAAAATTGTGCCAGAGACACAAAAAGACTACAGAGAGACAAAAGGTGACTACAAAAAGACACTAAACAACTACAAAGAAACACAAAACGACTGCCACATCCATGTACGGTAATGACCATGACATTGCAAAGCTATCAAGTTGCACATCAACCAAACAAAAAAAATGCCCATCATTAACTTGGTCATTAAGAATGCAAACATAATTTTACCTTCATGAGATGTGAGTTTTACTACTAAGTCACTTTGTTCTTACACCTGAGTTAACATATATTTAACCTATTTTGTCTTTTCTCCAGCTATCACCGGTTTTGGCAAGAAGTTCACCTCTTTATTCTGAGGTGCTAAGATTAAGGTACGTATTTACCTTAGTTCCTTTCTCCTATTCAATTAAACTTTATTTATAGTATCAAATCATAACAAGAGTTATCTCAAGACACTTTACAGATAGAGCAGGTCTAGACCACACTCTATAATTTACAAAGACCCAACAATTCTAATAATTCTCCCAAGTGCCAGCATGTAGTGCAACAGTGGGGAGAAAAAAACTTCCTTCTAGGCAGAAACCTCGAGTGGTGAGAAAAAACGTCCTTTTAGGCAGAAACCTTGGACAGACCCAGGCTCTTGGTGGGTGGGCATCTGCCGGTGCCGGTTGGGGGTATGGTGAACAGTGGCAATTATAACAATAGAGATAATGGAACTATGACTAGATATAGTAGTTGTAGCAGATCAGGGCATAGCAGGGAGTAGTAGGGCATAGCAGGGCGCTGAGCAGGACCACAGCAGCAGCTGCAACCATGATTTAGGTGCCACCCTAATCCAAGGACAACTGCGAGGCAAGAAAACATAAGGAATTTGTATCCCAGTAAGACAAAACAAGACAACTCCTTCATAAAAGAAGCAGCACTGAAAACACACTAGGAAACTATAAGGTAATTTATTATCTACTTGGGCTTTTATTTTATGGGAAAGCTTGTAGCTGAGGTTCTTTCATTTAAATCAGCTTACCTCAAGCAGTTTAAAAGCATCAGTTTGCCATTTAACTCTATTTAATTTGTCTTGTTTTTCCCTGAGTTGAAGATTGGGTTCATTATTTATAAACTCCTCGTAGATCTTTTATGTAGAACTCCCTTAACATAGAAGTCATAATTCAGTTTATAAAATCTAGCCAACAGCATGACTGTGCATATGAGAAGAATCAAAAGATACAGGGTAATAATCAGACAGCTGCAGTATTTTTGGTCAATAATTCATGTACAAGGAGCTGAAAAAAAATGTTTTTCTTCAGTGAACAAGTACATCGCAACATTAGGTATTAAAATAAATCTCTGAGATGCAGCTGGTTCAAAGTCTACTGGGATGTTGACAGATAGCTACAGCTTGTTGCGTTTTGACTCTTGTAGGCAGCAGAGAGTGGGTGGCTTAAAGTGGTTTACTCAGAACAGGCAGTGTGTTCCTAAAAGCAGTGTGTCTATGTCTGATGTCTGAGTGTTTGTGTGTTTTCTTCTCTGTCTGGGTTTCTTGTTTGTGGTCCTCTAGCTGCTCTGCTCTGAATGTGCAGGGTGAAAATTTTACATTGACAATGGCAACTTATTCCTGCTATGACGCACTGTCTACATCAAGCAGAATGAGTGTTTACACAGCAGGTTATCACAGCTAAATGTACATAGATGTGACGTAGCGGCATTAAGTCAAGGGTACATATACTGTACACACTACCACTACCAGAGCTGTGGACTTGACTGCTTTGAAATTTGATTTACTTGAGATTGGACTTCTGACTGGAATCAAGAAACTAAAACTAAGTCTCAAGTTTTGATGTTTTTCAAAATAAGACAGCGACAGACAAGCACCCTGCACATGTCAAATATATTTTATTATTGGGCCTGTGCATTGAAAATGCCCATGTTGTATCATGTTATTTACATGGACCACATTAAGGGATGTGAACAATTTCCAGCATTTTGCTTATTAACACATTTTTAAAGACCATTCTCAAATAACGGGAGACTTCTTTAAATGGGGAATCCTACCCTGAGTATGAAAATAACCTACCTGCTGTGTTTTTGAGGTCCAGCAACAACGCTGCTTTAAGTACGTTTTTTTAACATGAAATTAAAAATAATATTAAATAAACTGACTGAATGTCTCTATGTTTTTGCAGGACTAAGTAAATGTCGAATGACAAAGTCACGAGGCCCCGTACCAGAAAAACCTGTGAAATTCCCCCTGCTTTTGTTTTACTAAGAAAGGGAGGAAGGGAGGAAGGAGAGAGAGAGAGAGAGAGAGAGAGAGAGAGAGAGAGAGAGAGAGAGAGAGAGGGGAACAGAGAGGAGAGCTGAGCATACTGGTGAGTACTTATATTGTTATTTAACCAGAGCTGGAAAGATTACTAGAACATTGTACTTTATACTACTATTGCTCAAGTAAATGCAATTTTACTGAAGTAAAATTACTTGTGTAGAAAATTACCTAAAACGTAAAAAGTAGGTCAATAAAATGTACTCTTAGTAAACGTTATTGCGTTACATTTTTTAAAGGAGCAGGGAGGATGGGACAGGTGGGAGGGGTGCGGCTACACGTACACGCTAGTGGAACAATAGGCTCGTTCAAGATGAGCCAGATCTGCACAGAATTGATCACCGGCGATCGCCGCCCAATGCATGCCGGTTAGATTTGTGTCCGACTTGATCCCGACTTGCTCTGACGTTATGCACACGTGGGCAACGATAACCTCACGAGACCAAGGCGGCCGCAGTTTTTAGAGCCAGGCGCCGCAGTTGCTCTCCACCGACTGCAAGACCCAAGCGGAATCGGAGCATGCTGGGAAACACGGCCTCTCAGCTGATCGAACAGCTGATTGGTTCACAATTGACTCAACATGATAACGTTTTATGTAAACTTTTTATTGATTTTGATTTGGAGGGATTTTAACTGCTATTTGTTTGATTTAAAGGCTTATTCTGTACAGAACACATGTTCTGTGGCTGATAGTGACGTTTAGAAGTCAGAGAAACTCAATCTGTTATGATTACGGATCATCTACAGTGTGTTGTTAATTAAAATCAGCAACAGATCGCATGTAGAGCATTTTAACAGCTACTCTGTCATAATTAAAACAACTGGAGACTGTGTAGGAGCTGATATATGGGTCTGATAACATTTTATTAAATCGGAATCGGACCATAGTGTTTCTGTCACTTCCTGTTCAGCCTGAAGGCTGCTGGAATCGGCTGGAAACTGTCCGACTTGACAGCGGATTTTTGTCACCGCCCCCGGCTGCTCCCGCCTGCTCTCGTTCACTTTACAGGCGTGGCGCAGTTCATCTTGAACAAGCCTATTATCAGCAACATGACCCCTCATGTTAACTACGCAGAGTTGCAACAATGCTTACCATTATCCCAAAAGGCTGTGATCCTTAATTTGATTGCATTGTTATGCATTTGTATTGCTCCCTAAATACTAGGCTCCACCCGGGTGCAACTGTCGTTCTGCACCGTTCCCACTCGCTGGCGGCTGACCCTTGGACAATGAACGTAAATGTTTACAACATGTATCTGTGTCAGCTGAGTGGAGAGAGTTCAGCCGCAGACACACCTGCAGCTTGTTCTCTGCTGCAGCTGCTGGGGTGCGTTTCAGGAAGGAGGTTCAACAAACTCTGAGTCTAACCCTGATCTCTGAGTTGATTTACCCTGAGATGGGAAACTCTGAGTTTTCGGTTCCAGAACAGCTAATTTGAGTTGGTTCAATCAACTCAGAGTAGGTTCACTCGGAGTTAAGCGCGTGCACCACTACTATAAAAAGGCAGCATGAATGGAGCCATGATACTACGATTCACCATGGTAACAACCACAAACAAACTGGTCGGCGGAAATACTCATGCGCACATACAGCGAGTTTGAACATGTATTTCGTTAAAAAAGAAACACAGTGGCTGCTGCAAAAGAGAGAGAATTTGCGTGGGAGAAAATTGCTGCTAGAGTAAAATAATATTACTGGTGAAATGGTATTGAACCTACAATCTTCATTCTGAGGCTGCAGCACCATCATTAACAGAATTATAATTCTTCATCTTTTATTTCAAAGGGTTTACATAATTGACCTGCAATACTGTGGAACTCCTTTTAATGGCTCTTACTGGTTTGTGTCCAGGGAACACTACAAAAACGTTTAAAAAAACGTTTCAGAGTTTCTGACGGCGCTTTGCTATACAGTGGCCTTACTAATATGCTCTGCATCACCAATGTTGTAAAGAAAACTGCTGTTTGCAAAAAAAACGTAATGCAACACAATAATCTGTTGGGATGTAGAGCATATTCACGATGACATTAATGATATGAGGACGGATAAGGTTATGTAGGATACATAACTAATAGACTGGGAAGAAAGAAATACCACTCAAACAGGTAGGCTAGTATCTGGAAATGAAAATGCATCTATAGTCAGGGCCTCAATATCATCTCCCGACATACGTTTAACTCCCTGCAAAGTAATCCAGCTTCTTCATCAACGGGATCGTCAACAAAAGGAAATGCCATGTTTTGAGAAAAAAAAAACATTTTATAGTCTGCCTAACACAGTTAAAAAAACAACCCTGTTTATTTATTCATGCAGATAAATTGTGCTAAAATGCGCCTGATACAGACTGAATGAATAAATGAGGAAATGAAAGAGCGCTGTGTCATAGGGAGGAGACTGAGAGAAAAAGAGAAAACCTGCTCCCTACCAGGTTAGGTTCACAGGCTCAGTTACCATAGTAACTGACTCTGAGGTTAAGTTACCTCTCTTTCTGAAACGGTCTGGAGTTACCCCTATTTCTCAGGTTTAAATAACCTCCCTTTCTGAAACAGAAAACCCAGAGTTTCCCTCATCTCAGGGTTAACAAACTCAAGAGTTTTCACTAAACCTGCTTTCTGAAATGGACCTTTATCTCATGTGACTTTTGTTTTTACTCTGTAACAGATGCGACTTAAAATTTAGGAAAGTACGATACTTATGATAAAAAAATACTTAAGTAAAAGTAAAATTACAGATTTTTAAAAAGTAAGTTCACACAAAAACGACTTTGTGACAGTTTTTTTTAGTTTTATTTTGTTACTTCCACCCCTGCATTTAACCTGCAAACACTGTAAGTCTTAGTAGGTAATTGTATCTTCTACCACCGTTTCAGGCCAGGAACTGTGGCCAGCTAGCCTGGGAAAACCCTGACAAACTTCCAGCAAATTTGAGATTTGCTCTGCAAGTCAGTCTGGCCAAGAGCCCATTCAAGCCCATTTCCAATTTTTCCAAATCGAGTCACCAATCACAACCGTTGAGGCGGGCTTTACACGATGACGATAGCGCAACGACGGCAAGCAGCTTTTTGTTTACATTCAACATGACGGACACCAAAGCGCAGCATCCCATTGATGCCGCTATCCCTGCTACGTCTGGTTGGTCTGATTGGTTGAAGGACTATCCAATTGCGCCCAGAGGCATTTGAGCGGCGTCCGTTGGTGACGCCCCTTTGGAAATGAGCTGTGAATGAACGTTCCCCAGACCCACTCTCAGTTACAACTGAGAAGGGTCTGGTGTCAACCAGGCTAGTGGTCAGCCAACAGTCTGCAGCTTTTCATTCACCACCTATTTTCACTAATTACCTCACCATCAACCAGGGGAGCAGATTATCAAAATCAGCTGCTGCAGTTGTTGAAATCCATGTTTGTTTGCAGAAACTTTTGAGCCTTTGACCAGAATCTGGTTCGATAGCATGTTTATGTCATATGGGAATTATTGCAGGTTGAAAATGTATCACTATATCTATTAAATTTGGGTTTAATTAACTTGAACAACAGGCTTAAGCTGACATAAGGCATCCATGTTTGTTTACTTTTCTGGCACTACTGTATAATTGCCCTTCAAGTGAGATGTATCTTTCAGAGATGAGCTTTCAGAAAAATAAATGTTTCAATTTCCATGTTATAATTACGACTTAGATCTTGACATGAATGCTATTGACAAATTAGAATCTGATAATTACCACAATGCTGAAATGAACACAGCATAACCTTGAAGAGACCAAAACTAATGGTGCGTTCTGGTGACCTAAATGCTAAAGAGGGAAATATGCTAATTTTTCAACCGGCTGAAGCGAGTCATCCGGCAGCGTCTTACTGGTGGGTTAACGTGGACCTCCGGGGACTGGCGCCATTCATCTGAATGTACGGCAGTACACAGAAAATCTGCTAACTTTTCCCTTAAGTTACCAGCTAACGATAGTGCTAGCTAGCTAGCTTGGTTGGCAAGGTGCTTACCGATTGCTAAACCAGGTGACCAAAATGTTCCAATTAACTTTGATGAAGTGAAAACACACAGTGAGAGGGTCAAAGTTTAAGACGAAAACATGGACAGCACCCCAAAAACAAGTTCACAGCTATTTAATGTACACAGGACTATAGTTAGCATTGCTAAGAATCTATCATGATTGACAGGTTAGCGTGTTGCCACGCCCTAATGCATGCCCTGCTTTATTGTCAATTTAAAAAACAACTGGAACATAATTTTAAAAAAAATAACATCATGCTGTAATAAAGAAGACTTAAAAATAGTGATTGAGACCATAAATCCATTATGAAAATATTTACTGAGGTAATAAATCTAGTGAGAAGTAGGGGCATTTTCCCATAGACTTCTATAGAAACTTCTTTTTGCAACCAGTGGAGTCGCCCCCTATTGGAAATGAGATTGAATGCAGGTTTAAGGCTTTTCCACATTGGCTTTACTTTTCAGACCCTGAAGCTCCATCCAATATTTTTACAGTCTATGGTTTTGACATTTATCTTTATCGCATGTTGGATAATTTGCAAATAGTCTACCAAAAATAATGGTAATTATATTAATGTAACTGTATGCAGTACTCTGGGATTAACAACATATCCTGTGGGCACATTGGGAAACAGTGGAGTTTATGTCTGGTCCAATATTGTCCAACTATGTTTTAGAAGGTGGATGTTTTGATTAAGAAAAAAAACTTGTCTGAAATGCTGATGCTTCCTCTTGCAGCCAACAAGGACTGGAATCCTCTGGACACTTCATGGCTCAGGCCTGAGCACACACTGGCAGAGAGAACATGCTGCTCTCTCTGGCAGGCCAGACAGTAAGTTACTTTTAACTTTGCCTAATTTCTTGAGGTCTTTTTGAAACCACACTGTACATTTTTTGTGTAAAATTCTAAACATTTACTTTGTAGTGTGTTTAATTGTTAGGATAATAATTACTTTATTTCCTATGTATTGCTGTATGCCACTTCTTAATACTACCACTAGGAGGCATCTAAAAGTCAGAAATGTTCAAAGAACATAGGCGCTTTAAAAGAATTACACTTTGATACTTTGTAATGCTGTGTGAAGTGATCGGCTGCAAAACTGGAAAATTAGCTAGCACTGACAAATTATTAATTTTCAAGGCTGATGATTAAGAGCATCATTGGGCACTAACGCTCCACTGAAACCCACAATCTATGTGTATGTAGGTGTTGCGTCATCCAGATCAAATGATCTTATAGGGTGCGGAAAATGATTGATTTTAACTGAAGAATTTAGCTCTAAAAACCTATATGAGTTGTTATAGTTACACACTTTTCTGTAGTTTGGATCCAGATGTCTACCACATGATTGGTTGACATACAATATTTGAACAAACACCAACACAGGAAGTTATTTAGAGAAATTAAAGGTTTGCTGTTGAGTTTTTGACCTCCAGATGCAGTACACAGTGCTGCCAATGGTGTCACACTATCCCACTGATCAACAGATGTTGGTAGCATGCTAATATATGCTGCAATGCGCCAACAAAAGCAGAGAAGAAGAGGACTTCAAGCTAGTACACATAAGATGTAAACAATGTTGGATTTATTATACTTTAAATCTTAGCTTTGCAAATGTTTAATGAGGAAATGGATTCAACACATGTGTTAGATACACACAATGCATGTCAATGAGTAAATATAACTTGTTTGTTTACGAGAAAACTCCACAGGGCACCTTTAAAAAAAACAGCAATATTAATCTCACCCTTATGAAACAGATCTTGTACTCTGAGCACAAAGCACCATTTTAATTTATGTATCACTTTGTCTTCAGGGCATTTGTACATCTGTAATAATCCATGTCCATATCTCAATTTTTGTCATGTGGAGACAAGCTGCCTGTGCTGCTTGTTCCTCCAGATCAGACTGAATCCAGTTTTGTCGCTGTTTCTGTGTTTTTGCAGCTGTTGTATTGTAGCCTGCTCCTGAAAATCACTGGCATCTGGGTTGTGTGAGTTTAAAATCCTGCAGTCAGCTCGGCCAGAAATAAATCCACAAAAGTCATTCTTTTTTCCAAGTGCATGCCAGGGATTTATGAACCGCCGTCTGACTTTAACCTATGTAAATTGACAATGTAACATCAAACAAAGAGGATTAGAATCAGGCATGTAGGTCTTTTAATGAACCAAAGTATCAAAGTAATGCAAAACACTGCTCGGAAATGAAACTAAACTAGCATCAGTGTCTTCAAGGTATATTTAAGGGTTTATTTATCTTCACGTTGATAACATCACAGAAGTCAGAATTATTGTGACGAACACCTAAAGACCTCACAACCTAAATATAAACCTGTGAGACAAAATCCTATAAACAACAACACTGAAAATATAAAGAAAAAAACTCCTCCTAAGTGATTATGCCAACTTTGTCAAACCGTGCTTGAGTATTGGCTATAATCTGCTATTCACGTGAATTAGCTTCAACACCTTAATGTGTGTTACAAATACAGTATTTGTTGCATAAATGTTCAGAAGTAGAGGTTTAATGTATCGCATATTTATCTTTTGTATATCTCTGAAAAATTTTGTGATGTCCTTGTGTGATTACAGTCAACTATTTAAGTCACGGTTGCTACAACATTAGTCAGCTTACTAATCATCAAGTGGTAATCATGCATTATTTGCCAAGAGCAGATTTTGTAGGGCAGTAAATAAAATAAGTTGACAGTGAATGTTTTGCAGACACGTTCAACATGAACAGGCATTAGCTAATACAAAACATATTGCAAATTAGTCATCTATGATTGTAATGTTTAGGAGGCAGGTTTGAGGGAATGTCAGGTCATTTCATGGCATGTGGCTCTGACACAGGGTGTTAGATGTGTTTTTTTGAGTTGGGGCAGTAAAAATAGAATCAGCAATAGGAAAATCTATTGTTTTTTTTTTCATTGGAAGTCTTAGCCTTGGTGCAGTGGGTTTTGAAGCTTTTGATGCACAATGGGGAGCTCAGCAGGCATTGATGTTGCTGCTGTATTTCAGAGCATGCACAGTGTTTCATATGTGCCATAAACGATAATGTACTGAGCCTGGACTCTGTGTGTTTCTGTGTGCTGTGCCGCCCTGCGCTGACTAAGTGCCTCATGTGACTCTCTCTCCTCCCACACTCTACCGCTGCTGTCAAACATCACTGCTTTTTTTTTTCTCTTCTTCTTTTGCTCTCACTTTCTCACTTTCTCTCCTCTCTCTGTAGGATTTAACTTTCTCATTCGCTTTCTCTCTCTGCACGTCTTGTCTTGTTACTTCTACACTGTAAGGATCTCCCCCTTTTTTGTTCTCCATCTCTGCCATTTCTACTTTCAATCTCCCACCCATTATATGCTGTAGCTTAAAAAAATAAAATAAAATCCCAGTACACAAACGTACGTATGTGTCCATACTGTGTGTCCTTTTGGCCACATAATGTTTTCCCCCCTCCCTCCATCTCTCTGTGAGGCAGCTAGCTGCTTGTTGCATACCAGCCCTTTGTGTTCACTTGGACAGATTAAGTCTAGTTCTGGGCACATATAACATACAGCATGTTTGGAACAGTTAATCTGGGTCAGTCACAGCGGGAGAGAAAACCAGAAGGCAGTGATTCTAAAAAAAGATGCATACAGTGTATATTCATTTGGGAAACATACTGGATCTACTAGGAAACAGGAGTTCATGGAGGGGGCGAAGACAACCTGTAAATATGAATAGACTCCCAAAGCGTTAAAGGTCTGATACATAATGTGGCAAAGAATGAATAAATAGTGTGTATTTTATGATTATTTAGAAATAGTTACACACAAATCACCCAGAAATTACTAAATAAATGTGTGTACCAGCCAGTTTTACAGGTTTAGGCAATGAAAACTCCTTAAGGTCATTCTCACTACTTCCTGCATTGGCAATGGATGCTGAACCTAAATCAGCATGCAGCATATTTGCATTTAAATGTAATTTACAGGACTCAGGTGATGCTAGTGTCTGGGGTACACAGGTGTTTTGCATTGGGCATAATTACTGCAGTGTCTATATATACACTGAGGTGCTCTCTCTCACTTTGTTTGCCCTGTTAGCCTGATGCAAGGTGTAGGTGTATGACCAAACACAAGAATGAAAAATAAAGAGTTTGCAGAATGAATTCTATTTGACCAATACAAAGACAAAAACACTAAAGCCTCTACTAGTTTGCACAATGAAAGGCCTCTACCTCAGGGCTGTGCAGCAAATTTGAAGTGCCAGATTATGTGACTTCACTCTTGTGTCATTTCAGGCAGGAAAGTACAAAGAAAATTATTTTTATCATGACTTTATGTTGATGAGACTGCTTACCCTTACTGCACACTAGTATATACGCTGCTGCCTAGTACAGCTGGTTCATGCTGAAAATACTTACTAAAACAACACACTCATTTTGAGTCCATTTTTTTAACCTTTTTGTTGCCACACTGTTTTCTTGACTAAAAAAAAAATTTTTACTCTTACTTCTGCTTCCACTATCATAACTGCTCCTTGTAGTGAGATGAAGGGAGATCTGAGGATTGAACCTTCCTGTAATGGATAAATGAAATACACTGACTGGATGTTCACATATAGTACAAAGATGCATGACATACAGATACCAGCGTGATTTGGGCTTCCTAAACACAAATCAGTGACATTGCTGATTTAATTGAACAGAAAAATGTTGATTCAACTAAGATCTTTGTCAGGTCTACATGATAAATTGGAAAATAAAATGGACTTTAAGGGAAAACTCAAGAGAAGGCATGGTTTTGTTTTGCCAAAACTTGATTTAAATATGTCAGTACAGTATACTGTAGATGAGCAGTGCATTTCCTAGGCTTATCCACCATCTAGTGGCCAATTTTATTTTTTTACAGTTTTACAACTCTATACAGCATTCACCTTCATTTGAGTAGAGAGGCTCCCTGTGTGTTTTTGCCATTCAAAAAACGACCCCAAACTATATTATTTGACTACATATAACTTACAAGCAGCTTTAAAACACTAGTCTATATCGACAACGTTTCATTTATGGAATTGTTTCAGTGCCGGAGGTTCTACCAGATGTCCCTCATTTCTGGCCGGATGTCCGTCACCTTCCGCGGGGTCTCTGCAGGGTAAATCCAGACAGCTAGCTAGACTATCTGTCCAATCTGTTTCCTCTTGCACGACTAAAACAACTTTTAAATGTACGCATGTTCCACCAAAACAAGTTCCTTCATGGGGCTCTTTTGCAGAGGCACCGTTATCCGTCCGGCACTTAGCGCTGCCCAAGATGATTGTGATTAGTTTAAAAGAATGCCAATAAACCAAAGCACGTTTTCTCCTATCCCAGAATGTTGTGTGGACTAGCCAGACCCTTCTTCGCACTGTGGAGGAAGGTCTGACAATGTGAGACTAGTGTCAGCCCAATGCATTATAAACTTTAATGGTTTGTGCACCCAGACATTGTTCATTTATTGAGCTCCTGTACTACAATTTTTTATTCTATAAATTATTCTAAAAATATTTCGAAGCACAGCAGCTGCTGTGTACTAAACAGTGTTTACTATGGTGTTCATATATGAGAAATATTCAAGTCTTATTATTGTATTATTATATATATATATTTATATTGTAAACAAGGTGAACAACAGTTACAGGTGGTCATTTTGATGAACTGTTGTCACTGTAATATACACCTATCTTTTTTAAGCATATCGGACATACAGAGGCCGTATCAAAACGGTTGTGTTAAATAGTTTTGACTAAATTACCTTTTTTTGTTTTTTTACAGATCATGCCAAGCCAACACCCATGTTTAGAAGGACTACCCTCTATCCAGTGTCCCTAGCCAAAGAATTGGTCTCCACCAAACTACCACAGAGTCCTAGAACCAACCTGTAGCAGTTAGACACATCTCCGCTCCTTCATTACAAAAGAGCAACTGGCAGCCAAACACGACAGCAAAATTCAAGAAGTTTTGTTTTGTTTTTGCTGGTTTTCCTCCATGCCAGTAGAGGGAGCCTACTTACATCACTGGAGATCTACACAGCCGTTGAGGACGAGTAGAACCAATGGAAGCCATGTACCACCTCAGCCCTCCATGTGGATTTTACACTGCAGCTTCAATGGAAGGAAATAAAAGGGAGGTGCAATTCTACTTCTATATGCTGATGACTTCACCATTTATATGAGAGCTGCTTCTTCCTGCTTACAGGACATGGTAGCTTTACCACAGGCATGGTGGCATGCTAGGATCCTTGGTTTCACAGTCCTGTGCTCAAACTAGGAATAACAGCAACAAACCAGCCTCTCTCCTCTTTTCTATCTCTTCTCTAAGTAAAACAAGAGTGGGTAAAATAAACTTATAAAACTTGCTGAGGTACTGCAGGTTTTTCTGGTACTAAAGACCTCTTGTTAATCACCTATCGGGAAGAAAATTAATGGAAATGTCACGTTGAATGAATAAGACAATGCTAACGACATAGCTGACACACAGAGAACCAGTGTGTCGGCTAGAGTTTCTTTCCACGTTTTGTTTCTATCTACATTCCAGATTGGAACTATTGAAACCTTTTGCTCCCCCTCTTCCTCACCTCTCTGCGTTTCTTGAATGCTGATTCTTCTTTATTTCTAATCCCTGCCCAACGATCCTCAACTTGCCATGTCTTTAAAGAAGTGTAGTGGATTAAAAAAAAAAGTAGGAATTTGGAATGCATGGAACTTTATATCCAAGACCTTACACTGTTCATCATTACTTAAAAGAGGCCATAAAGACACTGGGAAACGCATCTTAGCTAGATGACGTAAACAATAACAAAGAAGAGAGATTTCCGGAGCAACTCACAGGAATCGGGCCACGGGAATAGGAGGAGCCTTTTTGTTTTTTTTAAGTAAAAAAAATAATTTTTGATTGGTATTTGGAGTGAAGCCGTATGTGGTCGGGTTGTTTTTCAGCCATTGCAAAGCCATTAAGACAACATTTACCTGCAGTGCTTGTGGTGATGGGGTTTCTCCAACTGCTCCGCAACATTTGGCTCTCGGATATGTCTCATGTTGTTGTTGGTGGTTATCATTTCTTGTGTTCTCTTCATTTTTTTATAATTTAGTTTTGTTTATTGCCTGGTTTTTATGTTGCAGGTTACCAATTTTGCCTTAATCATTCT
The DNA here is from genome assembly GCF_031162955.1 of Sander vitreus. NCBI lineage: Eukaryota > Metazoa > Chordata > Actinopteri > Perciformes > Percidae > Sander > Sander vitreus. Next base: position 10,295,681 of record NC_135861.1, on the reverse strand, counting down.
TAAATAGTTTATTTTAAAGTAAAACTGGTATCTTTTTTATTACACCCTGTAAACACATATTTAAATCACACCCTTTTTTATGTAGTAATATCAGCTGGAACACTGGCCACAGTGAGATTAATTTATATTTTTTAAATTAACTTTGTTTTTGATAATTGTTTGTGATATTCATTTTCTTTTATTTATGTTTTGTAATGTTTTGTTACCTTCATCATGCCCTCCATCAATTGTTTGACTCTTATTTATTAATACTTTTAGAGGTAAGAAAGTAAAGAGCACAATCTTGTGTCATTTAAAAAGTTGGTGGAATAGAAACATGTTGCCTCCGTCTGTCTTACTTACCACTGACGTACTGCTCAAGTCTGACTTAAACATACCACCAAACGTACTACTGCTGTACTAATACATCAGAGAGCAGGAGCTCAACTATAAGCAAGAGTTTGGTACCACCCAGATCTTCTCCTCCAACCAACAGTGAGACATTGTGTCTTCAATCAGCCACTCGGTGGATCGGAGTAATACACTGCTTGTATTAGCCAGCTGGAGTCTGATCTGAAAGCACTGCAGGGCAGCAGAGAGGCACTGAAAAGCAGACCAGTCACACATCACGGCCGAACTGGACTTGACATTGTCACCTGCGGGGGTTCGGGTTTCAATGGGATTCTTCTGACCCTCCAAGATGGATGTTTATTGGGAGCGCCGCCAAGCTCCTTACACACTAGTGTGTATCCGCATGTGTCTTCACTCCGTCAAATGTGCACAGCACACTCAAAAATGGTGTCAAAAAGAAAGGGAGAAAAAAATTCACACTCGTGACTGAGGAACCAAAAGTAACACACTTGGTTGTGTCACAAAGTCACTTGCCTTTTTTTAATTTTTAATTTTCTATCATGGTGGCGTCCAGACCTGTAACCCAACCCCCGAAAACCTCTCTCTCATACTGTCAGTTGTCATGGAAACTTCTCAGGTCAGTGTTCTCCCTGCTGTTACTCCTGCAGTGCATTGTGGAATCTGCGGTTTGGTACTCAAACCTACTCTGTCGGGCCAAACATTGCGAGGCCTTCAGCGAAACCAACGAACCAACCAACTTCTGCTGTATATTGTCTGTGTGAACGCTCGCTGGGAACCTTCGCATGCCGCCCGGCGCAGAAAACCTTAAAGTCACCTCTATATTGTTCTGTTCCTAATGTTTGTATGTATGTGTGGGGGTCTGTATGTGTGTATTTAACGACCATCATCCAATGTGGAAAAAGAAAAGAAAACAAGACAAACACGAGTTTAACCACAACACATATGGTGGGCAGAAGAGGCAACCTCTCATCTCCAGTCCTTCTATGCAATGAATCATATTTGGAAAAATAGACACATGAGGAGGAAAAGGGAAGTGAAAATACACGAATGGGTCAAGTAATTAAAAAAAGTCACAATCATGTATTACACCTTTGGTTATTCTAATGTCAAGTTTGCTTTGTTTTGGCATCCCACATAGATCAAAATAAGGACATTCTGTGAATTTGTGTGTGTGTATAATATAGGTCACCAGTAAGCTAGGAAATAACAAGAAGGGTCTTTGTATTACTTGTGTTAACCTGGCACCTGGTTCAGGGTCCCCTGTCCTCCCCCACTGGGAGTCTCTGCCAAAGGATCTCTCTATAAAGATGGGTTTATGACAGCTGGGAAATGGCAATCAGAGCTGAGAGGATGATTAAGAAAACGGCAGTGGTCCTGCCACAGATCCACCACTGTTTTTTTTAAATGTTACATGGAGTAGAAATTTGCCATAAAAATATAATTCAACAAGAAAATGGTCAATGGTCAATCAGTGATTTCCATTAAGAATTGTCTGTTAGGAAAACTGGATAAAAATAAATCTAAAATGTTCATGAGCAAAAACAAAATTCTCACAAAAGATGCTACGCTATAAATAGTCAATTTGCTGTTCTATTAGATAAGTATTTCCCAGAAAAACAAGGAAATAAAATACATTTTACATGGGCAGTTAGAGGAAGCACTGTCATCCCAGCTGTCATGAAAGCATCTGCTGTCGGCCATCTTTTTTTGTTTTGCTTCAAGCAGGGGTTAACAGAATATACAGAAAAGTTGTCCAGAGATTTATATAAAAATAGACTACATATATAATTTTTTTTTATTTTATTTGTTTAGATGATGAAGGCCCAAAACTCGGCTACCTGAATGTGCACTTGTTGTTTTGCAGAGAGAGAAGTATTTAAAGAATATTGAGGTGAAACACAAAGCCAGTTCAAACACAAATATTTATATGCATATTATTGATAATAATATATAATTTATAGATTATATTTGATTAAAAATACTGCTGTAGGCTACTAGTGAAGTACTATTCAAGGCATTCCTAAATTGAATTAACTGGTGTGAGAGCGAGTTTGTATGTGTGTTTAAAGGTGCACTGTAACTCCTTTACAACTCCTTCACTTTACTTCAAGTAGCTGAAACTGTGTAAAAGAAGTCAGTATATATTTTTTGTGAAACATTTATGAAATGGTTTATCTATGTAAGAATTTATTTTATCATAGTGAGAGGGGATAGAAAGCTGGCTGGGAGCGAAGAAAGAAGAGAGATTTAGGTTTGAAATCTATAGACAGAGTGAGAAATTATGTTTATACAGATGTTATCTATTGCTGGATTTATGCACAACCACAATTATCAATTGTTAAAAATCTTTTTAATTGAAGTTATACTTTTGAGTCTGGCTAAACAGAAAAAAAATACATCATCCTGTTTATTTTATCGCAGAAAATCTGATTGGTGGGTGTTAAAAATGTACTTTTCTGTGTTTATGTGCTGTCAATTGCTTGGTTGTTTTAACATACTTCCACAGGTTTCCCTTTCTCTATTTTATGTACAAGATTACAGGTCATCATGGTCGTTGCTTTTTTTGGGTCTTCGTAGAGTTAAATTCAGCTGTGTGATTATTCTGGTTCTGTTTGGATCTGGCCATGGCCCTGACAAACCGCACCAAGCCTGGAGAGATCACTTCGCAGGTACACTGCCACCAGATCAGTGACTTAAAATTAGTGTCAAAGTAGAACAAATAAAATGAGAGAGAGTTTAAAGTTATACCCAAATTAATATTAACTTCCTCTATTGTATGTCATATGTTTTTGGAAGTTTGTAAAAAATTAAAATGTTCAATAAAATGTTCCTCAATCACTTTTGCCTCAGGAAAGCACACACTAAATGCAGCATCGCAACTGAGATGATAAATAGACAATAGAAAATAATGGGTGCATTTATGCAGGCGCAATACATTTTTAACACTTACGACACAGATGTGATCTTCCCATGACTGCTGTTAACAAGAGGGATTCAGCAATCGCCATGAAGACATAAATAACAAGATCTGTGTCAAAATGTCTAAAAAAAAAAAAAAAAGTCAATTTTTTTTGCTCCTGTGTGAAAACAGCCACTGAAGGTGACTTAAATATGCATAGCAGCAAGGGCTTTTATACTAAAATACTGGTCACTGAAGAAAGCCATCCTGCCCTCTAGCCAGTTGTGGTCTCTGTCTATACTCTGCATGGTGTCTGTCTATATCCAGGAAAGCAAGGTCAGACCACAGCAATCACCAGTGGGCAAAATCACCAAGCCACAGCCTGGTTTTTCAGAGGTGTTTGAAGCACAAATGTAGACAAAATTAAAATTAAAACTTAGAGTTGTGTTCCAAATCAAGATGTTAACAAATTTGCAGTGAGATCTGCTCGGAAATAGCTTCTTTAAGCCCCCACAAAAAAACAGAAACTAGTTTTCATGAGGGAAAAATTTACCTTTTTGTAAATATTAGGAGCTAAAATTCACATTTATTCTTTCAAATTATGTTTTGGAACAAAACTCTTGTGTTTGCAATAGAACACAAAGGGTCAAATTTCCAGACACATAGCCAAGAGAGGTTACATCCATCAGATCTGTGTTTAAAAGAAGTCAAATCTCAAAAGCCTTGAGTCGTCTTTGAATCCGACATCAAGAGTCTTAGCAATAAGTTTGCATTTACACACACAGTCAGACATTCAGATTTTTGACCCTTTGTGGCACTGATCTGGTATCAGAATTAGGTATTTTTCTGACTATACAGCCATGAAAAAGGGATTGAAAAACTCTTAGCGCCACAGACTTAAAAAGAGTTGACGGTATTTAAATGCAGCTTAGAATGCTTTTGGGAAACCCGGACTGCGTGTGTTTGTGTGTTCCTAACCAAAAAGATAGCATACAGTGCTTGTAAAGTTCGTAGTGTAGAAACTGTCACCACTGCTCTTGCTGTCGGTCGTGCAGACAGTCGTGTATAGCAGGACCGGAGAACACTTTTAAAACACACAAATATATATCTATATATAAATATATAAAAAGAAGATGTTTCATAGGTGAGAGGTTGTAAAGAGAGAGAGAATGCTGAAACAAAAAAGAAAGTCCATCTTTCACTGTAAAACCATCAGGGAGCGTTTATTCATCTTTCACCTGTAATGAATCATCAAAGTACAATTACAAGTGCATGACCTGGACACCTCCCCCACCCAAACTATCCCCCCCCCCCCTCACCCCTCGACCACCCATCCCTAGCCTTTTCAACCTCTTCGACCTGTGACCTCCCACCTCACGGGCTGCCATCTTTTTCAAGTGTAAATACCAGATGAGAACCAGAGTCCACTTTGAACAAATAACAACATGTAAATGCCATGAAGGACATGTTCTGTACAACATGTAAATCTCGAACATGCTAACATACCACAACACACACAGGCATGAGAGAGGCCTTTGCACACTACACAGCGACACAAGCTGGAGCGTATGCAAGCCTCCCTGCCCAAACCTGTGCTTTGTGTGAATAAAAACAACAAAACCTACATAACAAACAAGAACAGTTGTTGATTTGAATAATAAATGACAAAAATCGCATTGTATACATATGTGGCTGGCTCGTGAGAACTGTTTAAAACTCATTAAAAAGTTGTATTCGGATATAAAAAAAAAATTATAAAAACATATTGGTCTGTGTAGATTTTCTATACATGTTGTGTTTGTAAAATGAGATGACATCAAAAACAAAAAAAGGGAAAAATATTCTGGCTTCCATGTAATTTTTGGGGTGGACAGATTATTTTTTGAGAGATGAAGATAAAGAGGGTGAGATAGCAAATTGGATGATGGAGACGAGAAAAAAAAGTAATCATAAAATAACCCAAATGAATGAAAAAAAAGAGGGTGAAAATAAAATACAGAAAAAGGTCGGGAGCCTAAAATGATTACAAAGTGTTCCATTCACTGTTGTAAGTGCAATGAGCTAAACTTCCTGTTTCCCCATTGTAAAACCTTGTGTATGTTTCCGTGTATTCCTCCTGTAAATGGGTGTAGTAGACCTGGTGCATCATGCCATGTAATGTGATGAATGACAAATTATGACCTTACAATACATTTCAATCAGGAAAAAATAAATAAAAGACAAATAAAAAATGGTTGTGTACTCTTATTTTAGTTTTTGTAACTGCATCCTGATGAAGTTTCATTCATTTTAGAATAATAGCATATATACAACCATTTATTTCATGTCATTTTTAGATATTTGCAAAAAGTGAGGACAAACATCTGTGTTTCTGCTCTAGAAGCTAGAAGTCCGAATGAAATCAACTTTGTTTCAGACGTCTCTGGTCATGGTATAGTATGTTGAAAAAAGCCATTAAAAAGTCATAGTATGGTATGTTGAAAAAAATCAAATTAAAGTATGTCGACAAAAAGGGATAAAAAAAGAAGTCATAGTGTTGATTGAAGTGATAAAAAAGTCATATTAAAGTATGTTGAAAGAAAGCATAAAAAAGTCATAGTAAAGTATGTAAGGGAAAAAAATCATAAAGAAATTCATGGTATAGTATGTCGACAAAAAGTGATTAAAAAAAGTCATAGTATAGTATGTTAAAATAAAGTCATTAAAAGGTCCTTGTATAGTATGTCGGAAAAAAAGTGATAAAAAAGTCATGGTACTTCCTGACGCAGAAGCCCAGGGTTCGAATCTGATCTGCGGCAATTTCCTGCATGTCTTCCCTCTCCGCCCCCTCCCTTTCATATCTAAGCTGTCCCAGTGATTAAAGGTGGAAATGCCCAAAAAATATCTTAAAATAACGTCAAGGTGTAGTATGTTGAAAAAAGTGATACAAAAAAAGCATAGTATAGAATGTTGAAAGAAGTCCTAAAAAGTCATAGAATAGTGTATTGAAAAAAAAATCATAGTATAATATGTCAAAAAGAATCACACAAAAGTTAGAGTATAGTATGTCAAAAAAAGTAAATGTATAGTATGTCATAAGAAGAGATAAAAAGTAATAGTATAGTATGTTGGAAAAAGTGATAAATAAGTCATGGTATAGTATGTCGAAAAAAGTCATTATAAAGTCATAGTATGGTATGTTAAAAAAAGTCTAATTATAGTATGTTGACAAAAAGTGATAAAAAAGTCATAGTATAGTATGTTGAAAGTAGTCCTATCTAGTCATAGTATAGTATATCTAAAAAAATAAAATCATATTATAGTATGTCGAAAATGTCATACAAAAGTCATAGTATGGTATGTTAAAAAAGTAATAGTAAAGTATGTCGAATAAAGTGATAAAAAAGTCATAGTCTAGTATGTCGGAAAAAAGTGATAAATAAGTTATGGTATATAGTATGTCAAAAAAAGTAAAAACGAAAGTCATAGTGTAGTATATCGAAAAAAAATCATAGTATAGTATGTCGAAAATGTCATACAAAAGTCATAGTATAGTATGTTAAAAAAGTAAAAAGTAAAAGTAAAGTAAGTCGAATAAAGTGATAAAAAAGTCGAAGTATAGTTTGTCAAAAAAGTGATTAAAAAAGTAATAGTATAGTATGTTGGAAAAAAAATGATAAAAAGTCATGGTATAGTATGTCGAAAAAAAATCATAGTATAGTATAATATGTTGAAAAAAGTGATAAAGGGTCATAGTAAAGTATGTTGAAAGAAATCATAAAAAAGTCATAGTACAGTACATCGAAAAAATTCATAGTATAGTGTGTCAGAAAAAGTAATAATGTCATGGTATAGTATGTCGAAAAAAGTGATTAAAAAGTCATAGTATAGTATTTTGAAAAAAGTCATAGTATAGTATGTCGAAAAAAGTGATAAAAAAGTCATAGTATAGTATGTCGAAGAAACCTATGTCTGACAAAGTAAGTTACTTCAAATACCTTACACTTTCATTAAAAGTACCTTTTAGTAAACTTGAGTTCATATATAAACTTAAAACCATCTGCATTTTCCATGCCTGAACTTTGCTTTATGCCTATTTTTTGTGAACAATGCTAGTGATTAATGCATTTCATCTTGCAGCTTTTTCAATGCAATGTTGTTCAGCCCCCTTCTTTTCAGACAATGTATTTCACCTCTCAGCTCTTTAGGGTGATGCTTTTTTGTTGTATGCAATGGATATGTCTGATAATACAAAGTATTTCTTCTTTCAGCCTTTTCAGTCAATTCATTTGAGATTCCACTTTTGAGAGTACAAACCCCAATTCCAATGAATTTGGGACATTGTGTAAAATGCAAATAAAAACAGAACACAATGATTTGCAAATCCTTTTCAAACTACATTCAATTGAATACACTACAAAGACAAGATATTTAATGTTCAAACTGATAAACTTTATTGATTTTTTGCAAATATTCACTCACGTTCCAAAAAAGATGGGACAGGGGCATGTTTACCACTGTGTTACATCATCTTTCCTTTTAACAACACTCAATAAACGTTTGGGAACTGAGGACACTAATTGTTGAAGCTTTGTAGGTGGAATTCTTTCCCATTCTTGCTTGATGTACGACTTCAGTTACTCAACAGTCTGGGGTCTCTGTTGTCGTATTTTGCGCTTCATAATGCGCCACACATTTTCAGTGGGAGACAGGTCTGGACTGCAGGCAGGCCAGTCTAGTACCTGCACTCTTTGGTAACACTTTACTTGAAGGTATCTACACAAGAGTGACATGACACTGTCATGAACACATGACACTGTCACGACACAGTCATGAACACATGAACCCTAACCCTAACTTGTCATGACAAAAACCGAATGACACTTACTTAAAGAAGCGTTATGTCATAAACGTTTATGACTTGTTTATGTTTATGACACGTTCATGACAGTGTGATGTCACTCTTATGTAGATACCTTCAAGTAAAGAGTAACCCACTATTTTACTATGAAGCCACGCTGTTGTAACACATGCAGAATGTTGCTTGGCATTGTCTTGCTGAAAATAGCAGGGATGTCCCTGAAATAAGCAGATAGTTCCTGATAAAGACTTTGCTTGGATGGCAGTATATGTTGCTCACACAGTTGTTCTGCACGCAGTCGCCCCGTCCTTGCTTGTGAACGACTGAGCCTTTTGGGGGATGCTCCTTTTATACCCAATCATGACACTCGCCTGTTTCCAATGAACCTGTTCACCTGTGGAACGTTCCAAACAGGTGCTTTTTGAGCATTCCTCAACTTTCCCAGTCTTTTGTTGCCCCTGTCACAGCTTTTTTGGAAAGTGTTGCAGGGATCAAATTCAAAATGAGTGAATATTTGCGAATAACCTATAAAGATGATTGGTTTGAACATTAAATATCTTGTCTTTGTAGTGTATTCAATTGAATATAGGTTGAAAAGGATTTGCAAATCACTGTTGGTTTAATATTTCTGCATTTTCATGAACATTTCTCACAGCTCTCTCTTCTCTACTTATTCATACTTTCAACTAGAAAATAAATTCAAACCGTACAATGTTCTACAACTTTTGGCATTATTGAACTTTTAAAGCCAATAGTTTAGCATTAGCATTTAAAAAAAAACCTGATTATTCCACATCTTTTTTACATTAGTGGTCTTTTCAATGAAATTCATACTAATTAAAAACATTCCACTTGTCCAACTATTTTCACTACTTCATCTTCTTCTTACAGATTTAAGATATTAATCCAGTTTAGCTTTAGCAATTTTCTAGTTTATATTCTTTTTGGGATAGCTGTCACAGTGAAGACTGCAGTCATCCTGAGTCAATAATGAAAACGATCTGATATGCAGTGTGTTTTGACTCAGTATAGGGTTGTGCCAACAGGTTCCTTAATGTAGGTCATTCTAAAAAGGAGGAGACGTGGTCATAAACTGAAATTAGGATTTTATTAGTAGACATTTCCCCTGTTCATTAATCTACCAAGCTGTCCACAGATTGAATATGAACCCTTACAGTCCCCTTCCCACCTCCAAATAAAACATCTGGTACAATGTTCTCACCAAAAACAGTTTAAATACTATAAAAATAAATCAATTGCACAAAATATGCCATTCTGCTTGCGATTACCCTTGTGCAGCACGTATACACACACAGAACATTGACAATCCCATGATACAGTCCAGGAAAGAGGGTTAAACTCAACAGAAGACATTTTTACAGACAGAAACAGACACTCAAAGCAACATAGATCTAGTTTAATGACAGAGCTTCAGTCTTGTGACTGGTAGAGTCTGAATCAGCACTGGTGAATGTGACCTCTCCATGTTTACCAGCTGGCATTACTTTACAGTCAAAAAACATTTCTCAACAAGAGCTTGTTCCCGTTTAGGTTCATTTATTACTGTAGCTTTTGACAAGTGTAAAGTTCAACTCAAGTAGTGTTTGTGTGATTGATATTTAATTATTGATAAGTTGACCCACACACTGCACTGGTTAGTTAAATCTGACTGATGTAATGGCCGAGTAAAATGTACAAGCATTAAGATGGTCAATGATGTTCACTTCAAGCCCCGCTTAGACGCTGTGCTCCTCTATAAAACATTTCAGATTCATTCATTTAAGTGAAAGAGAGAAATTAAGAGCTGTTTGGATTAGCTACATAAGCAAAAGAAGAAAAAAAAAAAGAATTTCATAAAACTTCAAACATAAATAATCATAAATTAAAAAAAACACACAAAACAAAGGAATGAAGAAAGGAGGCACTAAGCATGACACAAAAAAGATACTAATGAAACGTTAAGTTGGTCCAAGATGTGTAGTCCCCAGAGGTTATTATAACTTCCGATTATTTGGAATATTTTAAGATAAACTAAGAAGGCAAAGTCATTATTTGGAGATACATCGGACTATTGAAGCTGAGAAGGCTGAAGATGTACGTGTGCTTTTCCGGTTGAGAGGGGATGTAAAGCTACTTCACAATAACCTATGAGACATGAAGTTGAGGTGCAAACAGTGCATAGAGTTGGTTTCGTGAAATACGTCATAGCTCTTACATGCACTGATAAAAACGTGATTTTTAAACTGCAGGAAACACAATGGTAACATTCAAAATTAAGATTTTTTTGAGGATCACAAACAATAGGGGCAATAGATTTGTTGCACTTTCTTCATTATGTTATTTAAAGAAGGGGGGGGGGCACCTAGAGGATAATTTTCTTTTCAACAATAGCTCTTAAAACTAGTCGTTTTATATCAAAAAGTCACATTCTCAGCGGTGCAAACTGGTCTGCAGGCAATGTGAAGAGTGTGTGTGGAGAGTTGAGGGTTTTAACCTGTTCATCAAACATTAATTGAAACCCTGATGCGAGACTAACCAGGGGTTTATATCAACCAGCCACATACCAACAAGAGCAAATTAACAGTTAAAGGGATTTTTAAGGTAAACTCACTGTGCACAGGATGTCGATTAATCGAGTAAGGAGTTCCTGTGTAAATTCTAGGTATCCAGTATCCAGTCGGCCCAGCTGTTTTGCACTCCGGCAGCTGGAGAACTGTCAACAGTACCGTCTCTTTTTTTTGAAAGTGAAACTCTTGACTTGCTGTTGATATACGACAAGTCTCCTTTTTACTACAATCCATATCAGAAGAAAAAAAAACAACATATGGACGGATTACGAGACAATAGGCGTCTGGGCCCTGATGTGAAAGGCCCCTTACTCTGTGGGAGCAAAACACCCAGAAAGGACTAACGTGTTGCGTCTATTTGTGGTCATTTTACGCCTGTACTGCCTGTTTTGTGTTTCTTTCAGTGACATTTTGCAGGTGACCTCCGGGGCCGTTCAGTAATCCATCCATCCAATCCAATCCAGCCAGACAGCAGAATATATAACGCTGCGTGTTACATTACGCTGACATGAATATCTTTTTTTAATCATGCTATAATGAGTGAGATTATTAATGTCAATCTTGAAGGCTCACACAGCAAATCCTCTCTCTTGTAGTTAGTATGGCTTTAAGTGTCTGTACATATTTATGCAGTCATTCACACGATGAATGTGCATGTATTGTTACTTGCATTTACTCGGTGTGATTTTGGATTGCATCACTATTACTCAACACAGGTGTTGGTTGTGTCTTATCTGGGAATTAAATATTTACTAATAAACTCATCGAACTCATTTCATAGAGTGAGAGATTTAACTCTGTTGAAGTAAATTTAGTCTTCCAGGGTCAGAGTTACATGCAGGCACTGACCAACAGATTGGAAGAACCAGACAACAGGGTGGTTCTGTAAGAACACGTCATTAACACTTAAATCTGATGTTTGAGACTGAACCTATGTGGGCTGCTAAATCCTGACCTCTGACCTGCCTATGGAGGGGGAAACAGAAATGTGCCTTCAAATTTGCTTTGAACATACAAGATTTTCTTCATTTACTCAGTCTTGTAATGATAAGATGTAAGAAACCGAATGAAAAATCTGATTTTCTCTGACTTGTGTGAAGCCCGTTTTGAATAGCAGTGAATGTTATGCTGTATATAAACATTCAGTTCAGTAGGTCTTAAACTCTGGGCCTGACCTCCAGCTCCTATACGTTTTCTTGTAGAAGCCAGCATGGAGTGAATTCACTGTGGATTGTTAATGTTAATCATACTGTACATTTTTACTGGAGGTAAAACTAACAGCTATTCTTACAGACATACAGAAGCTACAGGCTAAGTTAAGACAAGAGAGACAGAGTTCAGCCCCTCAGATGCTCTATTCATTCATCTGTTGCCGTGTGGGAGAACATCAGATCGCATGTGGTTTCTTTTCTGATCCCGGGTCTGGTCTCATTCAAGCTGCACATTCCAATCTGCTGTCATGAAAACCGTATTCTAGTAGTTGTATTGATTAATTTCCATACATTTATTTCCAATCCTACCTACAAACCTTAAAGGTGCTGTAGATAAGTCCCTCCCCCCACAACGGAGAATGAATGTGTGTGCATGAGCAGTGATTGACACGCAGTTAGACACCCCCCCCTAGCCCTGATTGGTGTATCTGAACAGGGAGTTGTGGATTTTTGCAAATCACACTACAGGCTGTAGGTGGTTTTTAAATGACCAGCTTCATGTAGTTCTACTGGAACATAGGGTCAGTTTCAGCAAATATGACAGAAAGTTAGTTTTATAAGTCTTACCTACTGCACCTTTAAGTAGAAGGTTAATGGGAGAGTAAAGGTGGACACTAAGGCTACATTAACATTGCTATGTTTTGGTTTAAAAACGAATATCTTTTGCTACGTTCACACCTCACATTTAGTGTGAACGCTCTGGTGTTTTTAGAGCCCGTAAACCAGAGAAATTTGAAAACACTTCTGAGCCCATTTTGGTTTGGAGTCTCTGGGGTTGTGTTGCAGTCTCAACAGCTGCAAACAGAGACCTTTGGCAACACCAACACTGACGCCAATGTTTCGCCGCCTGATTGGATCACAACGTCTCGGTCTCTGAGACTAAGCTACTAACGTTCTCATGGCAACTGCCCAGTATACAAGAATGTTGATGAGATATGCGGTTTGGGCATGTTAGATTAAACGGAGATTAGTTCTTCTACTAGAGTTAAAAACTCTGCTTAAAAACCAAAACGTAGTGTAAATGTAGCCTAAATATTTGAGGGATATGACACATGGACAGTAATGAGCTCATGCATTCAATTTATCTTGACCAACAGTATTTCTTTACAACTATGTTCCTTAAAGAGTACAATGTTACCTATATTTATTTGTTGAGTGTTTAAAAAAGAAGAAGAAAAAAAAAACACTTCCTCGAGATTCATCTTCAGTCAAAGGAGCATTCACATCCCTGATTTCCATGTTGACTGGGTGTCCGTCCATGAATCCATCTATGTGATTATTATGTTTTACTTCATGTTTCTACTCATATTTACTCATTAATGACACATTTGACATGTTTTAAATGTCGCCGTCCAGAGGCTTGGCAGGTGGGTTCTCGGAGGAGAGAGTTTGATTGGTAAGACATAAAACATTCAGACTGGATCTGTGAGTTAGTAGGCCGTTAACGGTTGTTTCACGCGTACCACCTCTCTGCCGCCGCTTTTGGTCAGGAATAAAATGATCCTTGTGCTCTAAACAATGCCGGGCAGAGAGACGGGAAACGTTTGCTGATCGTTATGTGACAAAATCACACATGGTGAGAAAAAAACTGAAGTGAAGATTTAAAAAGACCCGAAGACTCAGTTGACATCAAGCAGGCCGCTGTTTGAGAGAAGTGACGGGCATCTGGATTCTTTTTAAGTCTTCCCAATTTGCGCTGGGTGTGCAGTCAGTTTAAAGATCAGGATGATGATGATGATGATGATGAAGGCAGTGAGATGAAGACGGGTAGGTGTTAACATTTCTCTCCATGTCTTGACAGGCAGGTCATTACAGGTTATAGAGGAGGAAGAGGAGGAGGATGAAGGCTAGCGGGCTATCAGTAGATATCGGGCAGGTCCTGGTATTTCCTATTGAAGTAGCCACCGGTGTAAAGCCAGCCCTGGGAGTTGGTGTATGGGTTGGTGCCCATCTGGAACCACCTGAGAGACACAAACCCAGATTAACAGCTGCACAAAGTACCTGCTTCACGCATCCCAAAATGTGCAGTGTGATCCAAAAAAAACGGGACAACATGTTTAGCTATTGTTGTCTTGTTTAATTTATATTGTGTGATTAAGAATTGATGTTTATTTGAATATGTGACTCTGACAAGAAATGTTTTGAGTACCTGAGCTGATATTTTTAGGTTTCTATCAGCTTCAAATGCAAAATTCCGAATGGTGCCGTTGTCATCAGTTCAAATTTTATTTTAAATATCCAGTAGTAAAACAACATTGTTAATACTATATCTATCTTGACTATCTGTTCTGTTTACATCGCTGTTCCTAATAATCCGAATATTGACCATTACTACTTTACAAAACTATCAAAAAACATCAGAATTTTTCACATCCCATTAACAAAGCTCTTGACAGGTAATGGCACAGTGGAAATCTTTTGAGGACACCTCACTTGCTCAGTAATCACTTCGATCCATTATAAAACTACAAAGGAGTTAGTTGTGAAAGCTCACAACAATATAGTTATGTTACGTTTGTACTAGTCCTTGACGTTCCACTTCCAGGATTGCTCCGGTGCCGCAGGAAATTCCTCCGGATGCATGTGCTTTCACCGATGTCTGTTTCCTTCCGCTTTCTTTGTGTTGGAATTTTAAACTCCGGTGGATTTGAGGACTATGGTTAACTGCTCCTCAGATCTCTGCAGGGTAAATTGAGACAGCTAGCTGGACTATCTGTCCAATCTGAGTTTTCTCTCACACAACTATTTTACAGCGGCTCCGTGCGGAGCTTAGCTCCACCCATGTCGATTGTGATTGGTTTAAAGAAATGCCAATAATCAGAGCATGTTTTTCTTCCATCCTGGAATGCTGTGTGGACTAGACAGACCCTCCTCTGCTCCGCAGCATGTGGATGGTCTTGCAAAGCGAGACTATGTTTGTACCATCTGTATGTTTAATTTAATTGAATTGAATGTTTGGGAGCACTTAAAGTATGCGTTTTCCCCACCTAGTAGACCACTCATCCTCATCCTTGGCTCTCTCCTTTCTGGCAGCTCTCTGTTTCTCCTCCAGTCTCTCCTTCTCCTTAGTGGCCTCATCTGCAAAATAACAACACACACAAACTGTGGATTGTACCATTTAGCTCAGTAAAAGAGACTTGTGCTAGAATACATTTACAATTTCAAAGTAGTAAAGTTGTTTGCATCTTTCTTTATGGATAACTCACATACATTGCATTTCTTTTGTACTCGGAATTCAGACTTTCCGAGGTCAAAGTCGGAAACACGCCCCCTGACCTCGGATTTCCGAGCTCAGAACTCGGGCAACCGCCAAGTACCCCAAACTTAAAAATCCAACATGGCTGCTCAGTGCATCAACAGTTCTGAAAGCTGTAGTAACGTATAGTTATAAGCACTTCTGTGTTATTTGTGTCTCACTAAATCAGTCGTCCACACAGCGCTGTCCATATTCTATCTGTGGACAATGTTGTTAAGCTGTTTGTATGCACAAAAACAGCGTATTACATTGTTATAAACTGGCATTGATAACAATGGCTAACCTGGCTAGAGCTTATGAAAACAATGAAAATCCAACTTGTAAATGGAACACATTCAACTTGGGTGTGACGTCATTCCCTGCTTTGGCTTCCGAGGTAAATGGAACACACTATTAGATAGATCCACAAGATCACGAGGCAGTGACACAGACGCCCAGCAGGTGGCAGCATTGTCTTATCATCTATTCTTTGTATCCCATGAGACGTCATTTAAGACAACATCCTTAAGATGTTTAATTCAGCAGCAGATATGTAGCATCACAGGAAAGTTCAGTTACTGAGAGAATAATCTGTACCATCAGTCAGCTGTAATGTCTGATTATACTTTTATCTTTGTAGGTTTCTGCAGGCCATTGCTGCCAATCAACTC
Source organism: Sander vitreus (assembly GCF_031162955.1). Lineage (NCBI taxonomy): Eukaryota > Metazoa > Chordata > Actinopteri > Perciformes > Percidae > Sander > Sander vitreus. Next base: position 10,279,907 of record NC_135861.1, on the reverse strand, counting down.
ACTGTGTGCGCAGGCAAACAGAAATCCATTGAACACAGATAAGGTGTTATTTAAATTTAAATCAAATTACCCATGTTGCCATTCTCCATGGCTCTGATGTCAGGCCTGAAGCGACAGTCTGTGTGGGGCAAGACAGCCTCCATGCCAGGCTCCAGCTCATTGAGAGACATTGTAAAGTTGGTGAAGTTGTACATCTGTGTAAGGAAGAGAGGGAATTAGGAATAATTAAATGTGTGTTTGTAAATGTAGTTATGAGCGAAAAATGTTTGCTTAATTCAGGCACATTTATCTGATATATCTGCTCAACCACTGTAATTAAAATCCCAAAGTATCAACATTCTTTTGCTATAATTCCGCTGATTAAAATAGCCCATTAACTGCATTTTTGTGAGTCCATTAGACCTTTTTGTATCAGACTGTATGGTGTGCATTTTTTATTTTCATACCACAGCAGAGTGTGCTGGTCTGGATTCTATCCTCCACAGCAGAGTGCTTCCTGGTACAACAGAAACCGTCTCCTGGACATCGGGCATGTCGTCTGCGTCATCGTTCTCTGCTCCCTCCTGCTCCTCCTGGAAATAATACACTTTATTGTAACTGCTGTAATTATGTTCAGGGTTAAATTGCAGCTTCTATCTTATTAGAAGTGACTTTGTTTATACTGTATCTACAGGATGCGTGTGTCACGGTCGGAGTAGTCTATGTCCACGGCGCTCAACTTCCGGGATTGGTCCGTTGTCGCTGGAAATTCCGCCGCGTGTCACTCTTGACTGCCGGATGTCCGTTATCTTCCGCTTTCTTTGCGCTTAGCGCCGCCCAAGATGATTGTGATTGGTTTAAAGACATGCCAATAAACCCGAGCACGTTTTTCTCCCATCCCAGAATGCTGTGTGGACTAGGGTTGGGTATCGTTTGGATTTTTACGATTCTGATGCCGAACTGGTACTTTTAAAACGATTCCTATTCCTAAACCGATTCTTGAAAAACTGAAAAATGACATCAAAGAAAGGCTCTTTTATAGTTGTTTTTTTTAAATTGAAAATTATTTAAATTGAACAATATATTAATGTTTTAAAGTACTTAAATATATAATAAGGAAACCTAAATCACCTAGCGATCACGTGCAGTGAATGGTTAATATGCTTTTATGTCCGTTTTGGTGAGCCCAGAGGGAAAATATGGCATTTTAAAAGTAGCCTACATTTACGGTAGCTATAAACTACAGAGAAAGTGTGATATTTTTACGTCCGTTTCGGAGCGACAGAGGGAAAATATTTCAGTCGACACATTAAGTGGAACTGAAATGAGGAACCGAAATTTGCGTTCTAATCCGGTCCGATTCCTACCGGTTGCGTAGGAACCGGTTCCATAGTGGAACCGGGTTTCGGTACCCAACCCTAGTGTGGACTAGCCAGACCCTCCTCCGCAGTGCTGTGCGAGACCAATGTCTGAGAGGTCTTTCCAAACCCACCAGGACAGCTACACGCATGTAACCACGCAGACTAAAGTTGGATAGCTAAAGACCTCAGCACCAGCCTACACAAGCCTGTTGGTTTACCTGGATGAGACCACACAGAATGTTGTAGACCCCAACAGGAAATAACAAATAAATGGGACTAACACCAAAATCACAAGACAACAATTGTACAAATAATGATGGCTAAAAAAGGCAATACGATCCTGTTTTAGATTAAAGAAACCAATCCAAGCCAGTGTCAATCCAAGCCACTGTCAATTCACAGAATTTCTAACTTGTTCTCACATTTTTGTGCTTCTTGTTGTCTCCTTTCCTCTCCGACTTCTTGTGGGCCTCATAGGCCTGAGGGTCGACACTCCACATGCACTCGGTCCACTTTCCATAGATTACACAGTGCTTCTTTTTACTGGACAGAGAGAAAGACAGAACACCGAAGGGAGAAGAGAAAGTAGAGGTGTAATGGGAGGAAGAGCAGCAAGATGAGGAAACGAGAGAAAGGACAAAGGCAAGAGAAGACAGCAGAATGAAGAAACAGTATGGGGAAGAAGAAAATGTTATAGAAAAGATGCAGACCAAGGAAAAGAGAATGCATGTGAGTGAAGAACAAGGACAACAAAGGGAAGAAAGGATAGACACAGAGGGAGGAGAGGAAGAAGTGGTACAAATAGAGAAGGAAAAGGAACAACAAGATTAGTTTTAACAACTTTCCAAACTTGACATTCTATATAATAATAATAATAATAATAATAATAATAATAATAATAATAATACTACAATATGCATACTGTGAGTGACATAGCAATATACTGTAAGAGCATACTGAAACCTCTTATCCTGGATGTATCCCTCCACTTTGTGAAGCTCTTTGCCAAACATGCCACAGGGCTTGAAATTCAACACACACTTGTCTCCAGTGCTGCAGAAGAGGAGAGAAGAAGAACCAGTTAATATCTTTTCCTCCAGAATGATGGTGAACTGAATGTAAAAAGTTAAATTAAATATCAATTCCTTGACACTGGCATATATTGGAACTTTTTTATTTTACATAAGATTACATAATAAAACCATCAAATAAACATTTACATTAACTGAATGTATATTTTATTGAGTTAAAATAAAAAAGGGGTATGCTCCAACCATGACAATTACCACATCAAAGTCTCTTAAAGTACTCACAGAGTACTTTTACTAAATGCATTTACCAGTATCATTAGTCTAATTTAAACCATCCTTAGCGGTTTGATGTTGTGACAAAGGTTTGCCAGCCTGAACCCAGACCAAACTGAACTGAAAATTGGTGCAGAAAAAAAAGAAAATGTCAATCAAGCCTTTCCTGTTTTCTATGCGAGACACTTATTCAATCTGTGCAACAGCAAAGCTCAGCGCCGGCAAACTGTGCAAGACTGTGATTTGACGGCTTCGCAGCTCATGTGTGAATCTGTGCAACTGTGTTGTGAATATGACAACGCGTGAAAGAAACGGGGCTAGTAAAAGCCTTGCAGAGCTTCCCTGGATAAATAAAAGGTTTTAAAAGTGGTCAACGGATTGTTTGCCTGAGAAGACACAGAGATTAAACAAGCTGCAGTCTTTAAGTATCAGAGTAAACACTGCGACAAAGTAAATAAAAAGCGTCGGACTGAAAGGAATGCTAAACAGTCTGTGAGCAACAGATAGAACAGTGTGTTTTAATGTGCTTTATTTGAACTCGACTGTGGTTCACTTTTCTCTGTAGGAACTGTGGAGTCAAAACTCTGGACAATCATGGGTGATGACCCAGAGAGAGTGTGTGTGAGGCTCAGTGGTGTTGTAGTTGCTCTTGAGAGTCGATGAAAGGTCAATCAACTCCATAGATTACACTTAACTCCCCTTTAAATTCCCTTAACTGTATATTAAGAGTCGAAGAAAAGACAATGAATCCCAACAAATGTAATAATTATAATTGTTTAAGTATGTTCTGTTTCCAACTTCTCAAGTGAGAATTTCTTTGTTTTATATCATTGTAAATGTAATATTGTTCCTGGTCGGACAGTTTTGTCGAACAAAACAAGCAATTTACAGCCGTCACCTTGGGCTTTAGGAAATTCTGATGAGCATTTTTTCACTACTTTCTGACATTTTATAAACTAAAATAAACAATCCTCAAGTTAATCAATGAAAATAATTGTTGGCTGCAGCCCTATTTTACTTTATATTGTTTTGCAACAAAAGACTGGGAAAGTTGAGGAATGCTCAAAAAGCACCTGTTTGGAACATTCCACAGGTGAACAGGTTCATTGGAAACAGGCGAGTGTCATGACTGGGTATAAAAAGGAGCATCCCCAAAAAGGGATGTCGTTTACAAGCAAGGACGGGGCGAGGTTCACCACTTTGTGAACAACTGCGTGAGCAAATAGTCCAATAGTTTAAGAACGTTTCTCAACGTAGAATTGCAAGGAATTTAGGGATTTAATCATCTAGAGTTGATAATGTCATCAAAAGATCCAGAGAATCTGGAGAAATCTCTGCACGGAAGCAGCAAAGCTGAAAACCAACATTGAAACATTCGGAAAAACCATTGTCAGTCAAGACAGTTCATCTCTAGATCTACAAGTTTGAGTTAAAACTCTACCATGCGAAGCGAAAGCCATATATCAACAACAACCAGAAACGCCGCCAACTTCTCTGGGCCCGAGCTCATCTGAGATGGACTGACGCAAAGTGGAAAAGTGTGCTGTGGTCTGACGAGTCCATATTTCAAATTGTTTTCAAATTCAAAATGAGTGAATATTTGCAAATAAAGTTTATCAGTTTCAACATTAAATATCTTGTCTTTGTAGTGTATTCAATTGAATATAGGTTGAAAAGCATTTGCAAATCATTTTCTTCTGTTTTTATTTACGTTTTACACAACGTCCCAACTTCATTGGAACTGGAGTTTGTATATTATTGTCTAATTATAAAACATTATGTTTGGGTCGCCATTGGTTTACCATATCAGTTATGCCTACAAATGGCATGCTATAAAAAAGGAAATGAATCACAAGCTATATTCCCCATGTATAGTTTACCTGTGGTTGACTATTTCCACTGTGCCATACTGCTCTATCCATAGCTTGCCAAGGATGATATTGTGTACACAGCAGAAAGGGTTACTCCATGTGTACCCCTCGTTGTGCCTGGAGAGGAAAAGAAAGAAAGGAGGGATGAAGAGCAGGTTAGAATAGAGAAGAAGAAAATGGCATGGAAGAATAGACAGAGGGGATTAAACAGAAAGAGGGGGAGGCAGCACATTGGAAAGAGAAGAGAAGATGAGGAACTGATTTTGGATCAGAAAACTGTGATATCACCACACACAAACATTTTCACCAGTGTCGCTTTTGGACTCACTTGAGTAACTCTAGTGTGATGGTTCCTTTAGGCTCAGCCTCGACGCTCTTGCCCCAGAACTTGAGTTTGGGGTAGATGGAACCGTGGAAGACGAAGTCCCCGACCAGACTCTCTGCATGGAAGGCACTGACTGGGGGATGATGGGATACCTGCTCCGACACTAGCCGAAAACCCTGATCCTCTCTGTAGAAGGCAGTGCAGAAGAGGGAGGATAAGCAAACTGTTAGCACTTAAGATAGCACCACTAGGAGCACCTTGGTATCCGAGTGGTTACAGCGCATGCCATATGACCACACCGTGCCGGGTAGGGGTGTTGGAAAAAACTGTGAATCATGTAAGAATCGTGATTTTTGTCTTAGATTCTGAATTGATTCACAACATGTGGATGCCAGCTGCAGTAAAACTGAAAAAAGACTGAATTGCCAACTCGTTTATGAGACCAGAGGACCAGTTAGCGTCCCTTAGCTTAATGGCGCTATTAAAGGGTAACATAACTGCTATACTACATCATGTTTACTGTGTTGGGACACCAGGAAGCTCAAGTGTTAGTGTATGTTGAATATTAGTATTCAGTATTTTAATGTGGATGTCAAGAGTTGCAGTATGATGCATACAGAAGTGATTGTTTTGGAGACTCCTGGTGGACAAATGGTTAAGATGCATAGGCAAGGCACGTTTATTAGTAAAGCACCTTTCAACAACAAGGCAATTCAAAATGCTTTACATAAGATAAAAAAGACATTGAGAAAAGAAACAGACACATATAAATAGAGAGATGAGGCTTCAATTCATTTCAGAACACTGATAAAACACAATATTGCTCTCTCTCCCAGTCTGCCATGCAGTTCATAATGAACTACGAGGCGGACGACATTGTTGTTGCTAAGATCAAGAGTGATGCCAGTCTGCTGTGGAGCATCAGCCCGGCCAGTCGAGCCGCCATGATCCAGGAGCTCAGCAACTCCTCTCATATATACATGACCTTACGCTGGACACTGCTCAGGTCTGTGTGTGTGTGTGTGTGTGTGTGTGTGTGTGTGTGTGTGTGTGTGTGTACCTGGTGAGTTCATAGGTCTCTCCCAGCAGAGGGTTAAAGGGTTTTCCAGTTCTGTCCCACTGAGACGCAACTGCTGACACAGCAAAAGCAGCTACTGCCTGAAGACAAACAATTTACAGATCATGTTAGTGAGTGTGAGTCATGACAATGCTTATATGCGTGTGTTTCTATTTCTATGTGCGTTGCACGTTCTCATACGTGGAGTTGGAGCTGTGCTTATACATTACGTGTGTGGTTGTGTGTAAGAGTTCTCATGCAAGTTGGTTGATTGATCAAATACACTGGAGATCAGTCGATATAGTGCGGGCCACCATGCCAAATAAAATAACCTTGACTATTGGTTATATTATGTAGCTCATGCATTTCTTTAATTACACCACCAGTGCAACGGTTTCCATTCACTGATTAACTGAGCATGTCAGAGTCAAACATGCAAGTGAAATAAACTAATTTAGGTTAACTTATCAAGCCCTGATTGCTGAACCTTTCTCACCAAACACTTGGATTTATTTGTGGGGCTCCCTTTGTTTACATTATTTATTGTACTGTATAGTGAAATGTTTTATTTATTTTTTGAGTAGTTTTTGGCTAATAGGATGGCACACAAAAATGAATGTGGTCAGCACAAAAGAATATCAAAACTTGCATACAGATACAGTAAAAAAAATACAGCTGGCTGTGATAACTGAAGGAGATGCACTATTGCTATCACTTCTGTGTATGTGTGTGTGTGTATGTATGTGTGTGTGTGTGTGTGTGTGTGTGTGTGTGTGTCTGACCTGCATGCGTTCTATGGAGTTGGACAGCGAGCAGGCTCTGTTGATGAGGTAAGTGTGTTCCATGTATTCTGTAATTCTCTGCAGGAAGCTCAGAGGCTCGTTGAAGACGATGGGCATTGTGATCTTAGAGAGTTCCTGTGAGAAGCAAACAATGAAGTCTGTATTTTTAGATTTGACCCTGACTAAACAGAACTTGTTCCAAATCATTTGAATGTCTTAGAAGCTCTCTATCCCGGTCCCACCGAGCCCTATTTTAACGATCTAAGCGCACGGCGTGAAGCGCCTGGCGCAGGTGCGTTTAGGGCGTGCACATATCCACTTTTGCTAGTTTAATGGCTGAAAAAAGGGTCCGTGCGCCAGGCGCATGGTTTGAAAGGGTTGGAAAGGTAGTGTCTTAATTAATCGTAGGTGCGTTTTGGGCGTAACATGCAATAAACTAATCAGAGTGTCATCTCTCATTTTCTTTAAAAGCCAGGCGTGTTTGTACCTTGGCGCATTGCTATTTTGATGGCCGATTTGCTAAGCAGGAAGGAGAAATTTTCCATTGTTTCTCAATCTTTTTTTTATTTTTTTTTTATTTTTTATCTTTTGCATGTTTGTGTGCTGCTGCGCGTCCCTGTGTGCATAACAAGCATAGTGTGCGCGAGCTGTGCACGAGCATTTTACTAATAAAAATTATTAAAATAACAATGAAATGCTGCGTTATTGACTTTTGACCAAGTTTTTGTTGGTCAATGGCGCGATCACTTTCCGCTGCCTCAAGATAGCAATATGCCAAGAATGCACCTGAACACACCTCCCTGTAAGACCAGCACGCCCATGGGCGCACAGATGGGCGCATTTGCTATTTAAACGACATGGGCGCTGGACGGGAAATTAGCAAAGACACTTGCGTAGGGCTTTGCGCTGCGCCAGGTGCAAGATAGGGCCCACAGAATCTGACAAATACAAAGAAAACTGTTGATGTAATAAACAAGATAATGTGATAATATGTACTACTGTCTTGACTGAGACAGTGTGAATTAATCATTAAACATATCACACAATCAAGTTTGACATAGAAGTTTAAATAAAAACTGTATATGTACAAAAAGCAGCATTTAATTTGCATTCTGAAATCTTACCAGTCCGATGCATTTCTTCAGGATGCTCCAGACACTGATAGTGTTTCTAGAAAACATGGCCGCAGGTAATGACGTCCTGAAATGAAAGAAAATAAGAAATGACTGTGTATCATACATGTTATCCATTCTAGAACCCCCACACACACACACACACACACACACACACACACACACACACACACACACACACACACAGCTTCCTCAATATTTGACACATATTTTCTCGAAGGATCAGCTTTGGCATTTCAGGACCAACTGTACCCACAAGAAAACATTGACTTGCTTAAAGTTAGAACATATAGTATTGGTTTTAATAGCCACTCTGATACTGACAGCAGGCATGAAAGAATGAAACAACGTTCTTCTCTCTCTGTGTGTCATTACTAACAGTACCTGATCTAACAAACTGGTCAGAATGAAAACCAAGGTTGTAGATAAGCTGTGGCCTGTCAGGTCTGTTTGCAGGCCTGGAGACACAGAAATACTACACGCAGTATGGAAGAGAAAGGGCAAATGTTAGAAAAAAGAAAAAGAATTCACCATTCATAATCTAACATCGTATTCTGATGATTGTCGACAGACCCTAGATTTGTTCACATGAAAACTTTGAGGCACTCTTTCCTAGAGTGGCTCTAGTAGAAGTGAATGGAGAAGTGGTAATTCTCCACTCTGTCATCACTGCAATTGTATCTGTCGCTCTCTGTGTCTTTTATGTATGAGTCAACAAAGTCAGTACCACACTTAAAGCGATATTGTTTTCTCATGTTTCTTTTATGCTATATGTGGTAGAGACATGATCGTATTCCACATCTGGAACAATGCACGAGCAGAATAAGTCAAGTCATACCACACTTTGGTGGTTTTGCATGTGATGAAGATTATCATATGTACTCTAGTCTCGCCAGACCTATCACAGTGCTGTGTCCGCCCTGGAGAAGGGTTTGGCTGCACCCATTGTTCCGTACGTTATCATTCTGATATAGGGGGAGAAGAAAAAAAAAAGTTCTGGCTTGTTTTTATTTCTTTATACTAATCACAATCTTCTTGGGCAGCGCCAAGCCCCAGATGTTAGGAGGAAACTTGTTTTGGTGGAACATTTGCATGTGGGGAGGTGAGCCCTGGGATTAAAATGGCTAAATCCCCACAACAAATATATTATATACATATTCTTAACAACTATTAACTGAAAGAACAAAGCAGGCCTGCCTTATTGCACCATTTAAATTTTTGCAAAACTTGCCATTTGCAGCATGTAGGTTGCTAGCTCTGAGGTTTTTGTTGTCGTTTCCCGTAGCGACATCGATTTTGAAAACAGTAGCACGCAGATAACGAAAGGGGAGGAGAATGCTGCGTGAAATATGCGGCAAATGGCAGGCTTATACCCACAGTCTACATCCCGTGAGTATGCTATATTTACAAAACAACACTATCTTTTTAGCTTACTTACAGCTTCCAATTAATTTGCCTGTAAAAATGGCAGCTTCCAGTTAGGATAGGTTAGAATAAATGTCAATGAAAATTACTTGAAAACCAGAACAAATACAAAGCTAGTCACAAAAAAACCTTTAACGCCAATGAGTAAGAGTTTTGACCCTGCCCAACACATTACTGGTACTGGTTTTAGTGGGAGGCTTCAAATAGTTTCTGGAGAAGCTATAATCATACAAACATACTGCAGATGGAATGTGGTGCAGGAATGCAGCAGTACCTGTGTTTCTTGATGCCATTTTCCTGCGGCACCGATCCGTTGTTCTTCTGACTGCTGCTGTCAAACACCACCGCATCTTTGTAACTACCCTCTGACACCCCTTCATACGACTCGTCCGAATCCAGGCCTGTGGGAGAGAAAGGTTACAGTAAGAACAAATCTTGCAACAGCCGATGTTCTGTGTAGAATACCTGCTCATTCACCAGTGTAATAAAAAGCAACAGAAAAAAGAAAGTCAAATACCTAGACACATTGGGCTCTAAGACTTTTCTGGCAGTTGATTTGGGGTCAAATATTAATATTTTGTTTGCTATTAAACAGAAACAGATAATGCAATACATTTGCAAACTGTTTTGCATCAGGAACTTCCTGTCTATGTTTGACTGGCAAATGTTACCGATTGCCTGTAACTGGTAATGCTGACTAACTTCTTCATTGACACAGCAGTGCGGCACTTTAAAACTCTTTTAATTCATGGAAATAATATATGCCAGGCTAAATAATGGTTGCATGCATATAAACTGTCATGGTGCAGGAATATGGAACCTTGTTTGAATATTTTCATTAACTGCAGTAAAATGTTGGAAATAAAATAAACACTGTATACCTGACAATATCATGCAGTGTGAAAAAAACAAAAACAGATAACAGACAAAACACAAAAAGCTACATAATGACAAATTAGAGCGAGATATCACATAGAAAGACTTCCTCACTGCAAAACCACACCAGTCATAAATAAATGTAGACACACCTACAGTATGGATGAGAAAATGTTCTGGTGTTGACCTACACCTAAGTGGTAGCCAGAACATAAACATGGAATGTGAGTATTTAGTGCTGCAAGGTGGAATTGTGGTGAATTCGAGGTGGGGCCTTAACAACAGCTTAAAATAGACTAAATTGTTTCTTTATTTAGTAAACATGCCTACTCAGCTGTCAGTAGTATGGGTACTACTACTACTACTTAGTAGTAGTAGTAGTAGTAGAATTGCAACGTGTGTATCACCGCGACATGTGATTAAAACATTTTAAGAGGTACGTCAGGCTAAGGCGTAGGGTCCGTATCTCCACGTACCTACTTATGTACCCACGGCGTTGTTTTAACGCGGGACCATAAATTGGTGCTTAATAGTTAAATGAGGGGTCTGCAATTTGTATTCCACATGTTTGCAAACATATAATGAAGGTAATGTAAAACATTACTCATTTTAAATGTAGTGTATTAACCTGCAATTCTGCCAATTGTTGCAAATCTCCACACATTTGTAATACACACATAATATTGTATTGTAATTTGACAATATCCTCCAAGCCTCTGTAGCTGCCAAGAAGCGACCAGTGCTCTGTGATGAAAGCTAATTTAGTCTTGCTTTCTACAATTCAACGTTGTAAAAAGTATAGAATTTAAGGATATAAATGTATTCTGAAAAACAAAATCACCAAGAAAATGTAGGACATTTTTATCAAATTCAAGTATACCTATATCTAAAATTGGAGGTCCAATGAGGAAAAAGAACTAGATGATGAAGCCAAGCCGGAAGCCACCTGGTGCTGATCACAGCTAACCCTGTGCATTTGTACCAATGAATAATACATCTTCCCTCGTCTGCACCTGTCTCAGATTAGTAAGATGATCATAATGACACAAAGACAGGTGGGGAGACACACACAAACACGTTTTATTTATTTATATCTGCACGGAACAACAACCTGCATAAGACATAATAATAGCGACCAATGACTGTCCGTCAACATAGACGCCTAACAAGCTCAAACAAGGACACAACTGGCAGTAAAAAGGTACAAAAACAATGATGCTAATAATTGCTGACAGAGAACAACACCCTTATTTGCCCTGCCCTTCAATCCAGCATGGACAATTAAACTACTGAATGGACACAAAAGGCTGGTAACTAAAATGTTTCTACCACAGTAAAATGTTCAATGGCACCAACATCCATGGTGTTTACACGCTCTTTTTTCCTCATAATCATATCCCAGGATTCATTGCTGCTCAAACCACTGTACGGCTTTGACTAACATCACAAGTCAGCATATGAATGAAGTAGGGCTGAAACGATTCCTCGAATAATTCGATTACAAAAAATCCTCGATGCAAAATGATTTGCCTCGAAGCTTCGTTGTATTGCTGACGGACGGTGTTTCCGCACGGATCAATATTACTGTCGCACACCAGACGCTGCTCAGTCTGCTGCTGGCGACACATGCCAGAGCGTAAATAGTAAGGGGCTAAGAGAAGAGACAGGCTGGAGAAAACGACAGAAAGTGTCCAAAGTTTGGAATCAGATCAAACGTAATTAGAACGAAAACTCTGTACAGTGTGCCTACTGCAAAATCTAATTAGCTTACCACAGTAATAGCACAACGTCAATGCTTCAGCATCTCAACAGAAAACATCGAGTCTAACTTAATCATCCATTCCACGAGGTGAACCCGACAAAAGTAAGTAAGTAGAGTCGTATGGATCTCTCTCTCTCTCTACATATAGGCCTATATACAGATCAGTCTCAGGTTGAAACTTGTAGTTCTGAAAGTTAAGTTGCACAACTTAATGTAATGTTTAATGTATGCCTTAGTTTGAGGTTGATATCATTTGAAAAAAAAAATCTTTAAAAAAACAACAACAATGTAATATGGCACTTAAATGCACTTAATGTGTTTAGTTTTTTGAGATATATTGTAAGCAAAGTAGGCAATAAAAATGTTGCTTTTTCCAAAAATTTAACCAAACTATTGTTTATTATTGCTCTTCAATAAAACAAAAGTATTTCTTATCCGATTAATCGATGGAATAATCGGTAGAATACTCGATTACTAAAATAATCGATAGCTGCAGCCCTAGAATGAAGTCACTCCAACTTTCGGGTCTTTAAGCAAGTTTCAAAACCATGAGAAGGATCAAAACACTATCCAGACAAAATGCATCTGTTCGAGGCTCATCTCTCCACAGTCTGGCGAGTCAGACCCCTGGAATGCTAGTCAAGCTACGCCTCTTATAGTAAATAATCATGATGACATAGAGGGACACAGAACTAATGTACAACATCCTCCTAATGGCAACTATAACATTAGCATGCAAAGCGTCCCATTGGTGTTGGGATGACTACTTGTCTGATCTCTCCACATAGCAGAAATTCATGATCGAAGATTCAAATCAAGAACACTAAACCCCATTTTCTGAACCAAATGCTCAATGGCCAAAACCCATTTGTCGAATCAATCACTCTTTTAGCAAAACCCTAAACGCATTCTCACTCGCTAAAACACATTTCACACTGTGATGCACTTGTGCTGCAAAAGCGTAAACACGGGCAGCAAAAGTTAAACACAAGTACAACAGTTGTCATCGTTTACACACAACGACTCAAACTTGTACACACGTTTCTAATGAGGTGATCAAATCAATTGTAGAGAATGTAAGTCAGTTCAGAGTGCACAGACGTGATGCTGAGGCAGAATTACATGTAATCTTTCACTGACTTTGATATTGCAGTTTCCACAATATTTTTTAGTGTACTGTCATGTGCTTTTCATTTCGTTTAATTTTTTGCAGTTGGACTACTGTAATGTAATATACAGACATTCATTATTGTATTACTTACTCAAGATGGATATAAGAACGCTAAATTCAGATTTTGGGCTGATTTTCCCAACTGATACCCCCACTCCATCCCTTCTCTGCTAGATACAATAAAAAATAAAAGTTTCACACTGCAATTCATCACTTTGTCACTCAAATTGAACTAATGGCTTTTTCCTCTGTCTATTTCTGTATTTTTGCAAATATAATACAAAAACACACAAACGTAAACACAATCATACTGGATGCTAATTCAGGTTATGTTGTTACGATGTTGCATACATTGCTGTGGCCACTTTCCTGGAACTGCATGCGCGTACGCGTGACCGACACACAAATTCCCAGCTGTCCGGAGCGTATGTACTGTATGTCCGAGCTTTTCTCCACCACATCCACCTGCGAGGTTGTCAGATGTGTGTCTGCCTGGCATACTCGGCCGATTTAACCCGCAAGTCCTCATCATTTTTGACTTCGAGCAGAGAAAAATAGCTTACAGTAATACGCAACCTGCTAGTGCAAAGTTAGCACTGCAAAGTTAACTAGCAGTTAAGGAATATATTGTATAGCCTACAGCCTAGTCTTTTACCATGCAACGAACTTTTTTAAATTACTTTTTACCTTTTTTAATATTGCTGTTTAACTGTTTAAGCGATAGTATTACTTGATCAAAATTATTTTTGTTGGTTAACGGTTAAACGGTTAAATATTAACATCCCTAATACAGGGTGTCGTTGACATTACTTATCATGACCGCAAGCAGACCTCTGAATTATTGAACTATTCATCAGACTAAGGCAGGTCAGGTTCCATTGGATGGTATTATGATTCTATGATGGAGACAAACAAAACAGGCCATCTAATTAGGGCTGACAGCCTCTTGCAGCAAAAATGGGTGCTTCTATTCCTGATGCAGGGCTCCAGACTAACCTTTTGCCTTGGTCGCACTGGTGCGCCTAACTTTTTTTATTTAGTTGCACCAGCACAAAGTTTAGGTGCACCCAAATTTTTTCCTCGCGTCACCATTAACGCCACAATTTCAGGGTCACCTTTTTATCACGCTCCATATACATTCATATATATATATTTTATGTCAATTATTTTAAAACAAGAATAAGGAGTTGGTACATTTTTTATTTGAAGCACAATTATACTGTACTCAAAGTCTTATAGCGGGTCCCCCCTTGCTGTCAAATGCCCCTCAGAGCAGCCAACACCTGTAATTTGGCCTTCTTCCCCTTTGGCCTTGGCTAAACCAGCTTGCCACACTCCCTAGCATCAAAATTCTCCAAACTGGAGAAACTTCTCCAACTTATCAGATCTTCCACTAGTCCAGGACAAAAAAAATCATCTCTCTGTATTTTTCGGCTGAATGGCGATACACAACATATATCTCTATCTCTAATATATATTTTTTTACAAAGAGGGCTAAATGTTCAGTTTTAAGTCAAAGCCACTTTTCACAAGCTCTTTTATTAAAACAGATGTGATTAAAATAAAATGCAAAGACAGGGTTTCCTTCCCAATTTGAAAATATACAGCTGCAACACATGAAATAAATAGCCTGGGATATATTAAAAAAAAAAAAAAAATTTCAACAACAATAACAGACCCGGATAGCCCAGAGGCTCATATAGGGTGAGAGGGGGAGTGCGATGGACTGAAGCGTATGCTACTCACAGAGTGACGGCTGACTCATTATGAATGGGTCCAGCACGGGTTGAATGCGCTTTGGCGGGTCAGCGGCGTTACACACGTCTTGTGTATGAAATGTCTGCATCTTCCGTGGCTGCGCTGCATTTTTATGAACTATGATATTCTGGCCATGGGTCACATCTGTCTCGTCTCACACGCTATTACTCAACGAACTGAAGTTAGTTCCATTCAATAACTTCTTCTGTTTTTTTCGTCGTGGCGGACGCAATAACAGAGAGTACCAGCGGAAACACTGGTACCAATAAGGTTTCCCTCTCATACTTAACAATATACAGCTGTGTTAATAACAATTAAAACTGTAGACAAATGTCAGCATGTGGACCGGCGGCGCTAGCTATGTCTCTCATGTTGCAGTGGAGCTGTGAGTGAATGGGGGCGTGGCTGCACGGAGGAGAGATCCAAACACAGGCACGGCTTTACAGAATGAATGGGTCATGTAACACACCATTAAACTATCGATATAAACGACATCGCTTCGTTCGTGGAGAGGCAGCGGATGCGAGGACGTTAGGTGCACCGGTGCGACCTAGGAAAAATCTTAGTCGCACCCTCACAAAATTTTGGTCGCACTCTAGAGCCCTGTGATGACAAAATAAGAACCTAATAAACATATTCCATACATATACAGTATATCACTTGGGCATGTGATCTACTAACAGCATGAGAGATTTGTCTCACTGAGGAAGAACTTTCTATTTTTGAACTTGCACAGAAAAATTTGTACAAACTGCTGCAACTTTTTGGCTTTTCTTTAAGATCTTTAGACCATCTGTGAAATAACTTCATCCAATAGAAGCCAGCACATTAATATTTTTTTACACACACACACACACACACACACACACACACACACACACACACACACACACACACACACACAAACCTGTGACGGCGTCGTAGAATTCATCCTCATTGTTCATCTTCTAGAGTCAAAGCCAACCAGTCGTTTAGGACAGATGTATAACTTCTAGCACATGTTCCTTTCGATGGTGACCCCTCAGAGTTCCTCTGGAGGGAGACCTGTCAATCGAGGTCCCTCTGGAGAGTCACTACGGCAACAGCACAATGTCCTTTCAATATCCAGGGAATGTCCCAAAGTATGATGGCGTTTTTTCGCAGATGGTTTGACCACAGAAGAACGACACCAGCAGATGTCAATCAGAGCAGAACTGCTGTTTGACTCACAGACAGCACATGAACAGCTGATGTGACTTCTGAGTTCAGGTTGTGTTTCTTTAGCTTTGTCGAGAGAAGCAAATTTGTGACCTGTGGAGACACAAATAAAGTTTTGAGTTTCTTGTGTTTTACTATGAAACTTGTGTTACCAAGAGCCAAAGTCAGGACTGACTTGTCCTGGACTGACAGATAGTGTGTGACAGAAAACTATATTTTTGCACAAATCAACATATCTCCACACCTTGATTTTTCACAAAACATCTGTAAAAAGAATGAAGGAAAATACACAATGGGAAAACATTATTTATTAGCCCACATTTACGCAATACCTCTGTATATTAGAGCTAAACAAATAGTCTGCCTTTTATCCTGGAGGGGTTTAATTTGGTTGGACCAGGAGACGTTGACATCATAAGCTACAACTACTAGCCATATTATTAGTTATTTCACTGAAAGTTTTCAGATGACACAAAAAGGATAATTCCCAGCTATCTAGGCTACCAGCTGAAAATATGCTTAGTCTGGCTGAGTGACAGTCTTGTCCATCATGGCCCACTGAGTGCAAACAGAGAGTTATCTAGTCCAGTAGTTACATAATCGGGACACCATTGTCACAGTCTGGGTCTTTGTTACCTTCTGTTTGGAACATTGGCTCTTCATCATTTTAAACCCAAGACCCCAAATGACCTTTCATTTTCAAAATTCCAAAAGTTAAAATTTCAATATAGTTACAAATGGTTCCTTACAAAACCAAACAGCTTAATCTAAAAAATTAGGGCAGTAACACAGCAGGTTGAAAATGTCCATTGAGCAACAATTGCTAGAACAATTTGCTTGGAAGACAAATTGATTTCATCTTTAAATAGTATAGGGCTGCACAATTGATCAAATTTTAATCACGATCACGATTTTGGCTTCCCACGATCAAATTCACGTGATCGAGTGATATTTCAAATGCTTCATTCCATTCATAGAACGCTCTGTATCAAAGTTGTTTTTTTTTTTGTCCAAAGCTCCGTAAACCACTCTCTGATCACGTGCCTCCATGAGCCAATCAGAGTTGTTCCCTGCACCGCGCAGCTTAGTTTAGATGTAGACAGTCACAGAGGACAGAGTAACGTGAGGAAGTCGATCATAAATCGTCAAAAGGTTCACCAGTAAACGCAACATTTTGTCCCGTCTGTGTTGTTTTTCAGACAACAGCAGTGACCAGTGCTAGTTTGAGTCTTTTAGCTCATAGCTTTAGCGGCAGACTGTTGTACGTCCCGCTGTTGGAATCCTCTACAGTGAAATACAGTCACACTACACCGTTTAGCTGTCAGCATTTTAGCCGTGTTTAATCCAGTTACTACTGTAGCTAATGGTAGGCTAACATTAGCTGCTGTGTATGTACGTGTTATTAGGGTTTACTAGCGTGACATGCAGCGATGTTTCTGTTGCCTCTAACGTCTGTTTTGGAGCATCAGAGCACAACGCAGACATTTAAGTGGCACCGTAATCCGTGTTGCTATTTCGTCCAGTAGATACCGGGCACTGGTGCCCTATTGGCACCGGAATTTAACATGCGCCGTTAACGTGGATAGAAAATTGCGTTGCCTGTATCTTTTCATGGCAAACATGCATGTGTGCAAAGCGGTCAGACAACAGCTGATATGGCATACTCCTTCATAGTATCCTTCAACAAAAGGAGGAATGTAGCACAATATGGATGTGAAAGCAGTTATGATTAGCCTATGTGACAATAAAATTTGTTTTGGTTAAAATCAACAAATAATCGTGATAATTAATCGTGATCAATATATTGATCAAAATAATAGTGATTATCATTTTGGTCATAATTGTGCAGCCTTAAAACAGTACTTGAATGCCTTAGTTTTTTTTACCTGCCTTTGACATTTGTTTTTAGACATCCTTGTTGGGACACTGTACTCTCTACAACTCTCTAATCAGTTCAATGCAAGACAATGACATGAAACAAGTTTCTGATTGGCCGCTTGTTTCGTTTGCTCCAAGTTACAAAAATAAATATGGATCACAGCCTTTGTCTCATTTTTATAAAATGATAAAACATTCTATGCAGGCTTTTCTTTGTAGTTGACTAGAAATTGGTAACTAAGATAGTGATGTATATGTATCCTCTTAGCATTTGGCTAAGTTATCTTCCAAAACATAACATTCAGCTTTTGATTGAACTGGCCCTAGCAATGTATGTCATAGTGCTATAAAATAGATGACACTTTCTCACACATTAACTGAATGTCAATGAGCGAGGACCAAACAAAAACTGGCATAGCCACCTGGCGCGCTATTGGCAGGTTTAACACAATGACGATAGAGAAGTGACCAAGCAGCTTTTTGTTTACATCCAACATGAGGGCCACCAAAGCGCAGCAACATGTTGTTGTCGCTGCTACGTCACCTGGATCGTTGGTCTGATTGGTTGAAGGACTAACCAATTGCCTACAGAGTCACGCAGTTTCATCACAATGACACATCCTACATGGCAAATACGACAAATGTTGACTCATCATTAGTGAAGCTCAAACACAAAGCAGGGGTATCCTTGCTACCACAATGTAAAGCTAAATCCAGTTCTTCATGTACTTTATCTTCAGTTATACAGGCCTCTAAACATCAGGACTAGAGCTGGATATCAAATAGATTTTAGGACCAAGATGTGTTTGTACCAATGAGTATCGAAAAATGTGTCAAAAATTAGCACTGAATGGTTAGTTACTAATTTGTATACAGTTCTTAACTTAACACTGATGCATTGAGCAGGTGGGCTCATTGTTTTAAATGAAAAAACAAAAAGGTAAAAGATATGTTCATGTTGTCCTGACCACTTCAATGTAAACTGAATACAAAACCTGTAAAATGTGGTTTGTTATTCCATAGGTCTGCTGATCAAGTTTCAATAGTCTCCCTTATCATCACAGCTTCATGTTCATGTTTACATTTTAGGGAGTAATAGGGTTAACATACTTTGCATTCCATTTTTTTGCAACCCGATAAAGATGTCGGATGTCAAAGGGGAGCTAGAGGACGAAATATGTCTAAAATATAAGGTTACTGAGCATTGGTTAGTCCGTATTCCTACCTTTTTCTCCAGTTTTTTTGTCTTTTGGCTCTTTCCAATACCGGTTAAAACCAATCATTAAATGTTGTTCTAAGTTGTTTCTGAATGTAGATTAGGACATTATACATGGCCATGTAGTCATGAAAAAACAATTCGTAGAATAACTGTTTATCATTCTTAATTAAGACATCACTGAATGTCATCTGCACTTGCTCTTTTACTCAAAATGACTTTATTCTTAAATGGAAATACTACTGTTAATCCACTATTTTTTAATTTTTAAGCACTATAAAATCTTTACATACCTGCAGTGAAATTCTAAGAGACAAATACTTCCGTACAGGCAGTCATTTCTGAAGGTGAAATGCTGTATAAGTGGGGAAACGGTGGTGCTTGTTCTCTCTTTCCCTTCCTCTAACTCTGCCTTTTTCTACAGTGGAAAGGTTCTACCTTTGCCAGTGATAGGCAACGCCTTCAGCACACAAATGAACTTTGGCCAAGGTGCCCACGATCAATAAGGTGACAGAATGGATGACAAGCTGGTATTCAATTGTTCCAACAGCTAATTTAAAGTCCAACCTTTGCATTTCTTTGTTGTGGTTTGTTGGCTAATTTTAAATCTATAGCAATGTGCTTTAATAAGCCAAATAAAATAATGAATCAAAAACCTACTGTTTCTTACTGTACTATTGTTGCAAGCATTTATACTAACCCAATTACAAAACAATCAAAAAGAGCAAAGAGATCTAAAATGGGAGTTGACTGCTTATCAGCAAATTACATCAGCCAAAAGATCTACGCAAAACTGCCTGATATTTTCTGTGGCCTCATAATCCCAAAGACCAGGGCACTCTCAAATGTTCTTAACTTTTGAAGTGTCAAAAATGTATCTTTCAAAAGTTTCCCCAAACTACTGCCAGCTTCTAAAGTCACCAGCTTGTTTACCGCAACATGGCCAAGCCTACAATAGTGATAACCCTTATCACGAATATTTCATCAGTTTTTCAGCATTCAATGTTCTACCCATGTCCTTCAAAAATAAATCACAAGGATCTATAAAACCAGACGTCAATCCAACAGTTATTTACTTACACAACTTATAAATGAACAGGAAACAAAAGTGCCCCAATTAATTCTCTCCAAATAGTAGCGATATCCTGCTAATCTGTGGATAGTTTGACTGTTGTATAATATCAGGGTAAGGTAAACCCTTTGGTAGGCCAAAACAGCAATTTTTTTTGAATGTAGAGAAAAAGAAAAAATCCAAGGCACTCTTCTTCAAAATTACTTAAAAACCTTTATTTTACTGGCTATTTCATGATAGAAAATTTAAAAGACATTGGGAGAAGCAATGCACGCGTAGCAGCACTGACAGCCTTCAGGCATCAAGCATTTGATTGAACTTCCTGAGCACCCTGGACTTTTTTTTGTTTTTCCAGCAATTTTATTTGTTCCAAGTCAGCACTGAAAATGCTCTTTAAGCCTTTGTGCAGCAGCTACTGAGGCTCCTTTTGACCACACTACATCTTTAGAACAAAAATGATAGGTGAGGGTATGTGGACTCCAAGATGTTAAGAACATGCAGGGCTCAACGCTAACTTTTTAAAGTGGTTGCCGGCTTTGCAACCAGGCATCAGCTTTTGGTTGCCGAAATTGACAATAAGGTTGCCATGTTTTAAACTGCCTATATTTGGAGCAATTAATTTCTAATGTAACTATACCACACATTTTAATAATGTTGCAATATAATTTCCCATCCCTCTCAAATAGGGGTACAACGGATCACAAAACTCACGGATCGGATCACGGTTTTGAGTCACGGATCGGATCAATTTTCAGATCAGCACAAAAATGGGGGGAATTTAATTCACATTAAAAATGTAATAATAACTTTTAACAATAATTACTTCTTTCACCAGTAAATTGCTGTTAAAAGACAAAAACAGATGAGAAAAGGGTATTTTACAATAACTTTGAATGCACCACGAGGTTTACCAGTTTACCAGTAAACGCAACATTTAGTCCTGTCTGTTTGTTTTTCCGACAACAGCAGTGACCAAGTGCTAGTTTGAGTCTTTTAGCTCATAGCTATAGCGGCAGACTGTTGTACGTCCCCGTGTTGGAATCCTCTACAGTGAAATACAGACACACTTTTACACCGTTTAGCTGTCAGCATTTTAACTTTAATCCAGTTACTACTGTAGCTAACGGTAGGCTAAGGTTACCTGCTGCCAAGTGTAACGTGTTATTAGTGTTAACTAGCGTGACATGCAGTGATGCTTCTGTTGCCTCTAACGTCTGTTTCAGAGCATCAGAAAGCAGCCCAGACATTTAGATGGCACCGTAATGAGGCACCAAAATCCACGTTGTGATTCCGTCCGGCACCAAAGCCATATTAGCACCAAATTTTAACATGCGTCGTTAACTTGAACACAAAATTGCGTTGCCTGTATCTTTTCAAGGCAAACGCGCGTGTGTGGAAAGCAGTCGCACAACAGCTGAAATGTTGCGTTGCGCACAAACTTAGTGTTTAAACTTTACGAAGACAACCAAATAAAATATTGACTTCTTTTGAAATAAGATTTTCCAGTTTTGATTTGTTTGTTTATTTATATATATATATATATATATAAAAATGACAATGGGGGCAACCAGAGGCCACGAAACGGTTGCCAATTGACTCAATATGCCATTAATGTCGAGCCCTGACATGAGGCACTGTATGACAAAAAGCGAGTTATGTGTCTACCTGTATGTCTGTGAATAAAGCAAACATGGCTGAAAATCTGATTTGCATGAGTTATTATAGCCTCGCCATTTTCTCATCACTTTACAACCCTATAGGTGACAACCCTATAGGTGTTGAACTGTGGGATCCATTCATACCAAGAATAAGGATGCCATACTGAACCTTATATTGTTTAAAGTCCCACACAAGACACATTTTAAAGTATGTTAAAATACTCTTATAAATACAATTTTGTTCATCATGGTTTTACCACACAAATACAACTCTGAAAAAAGGCTGGAAGCACATCTACACTTTCTCCTTAATTGCGAAATTATTAAACATAATCTTAAAACGTTCTGTTTACAGTTATGAGCCAAAACCAATCCCTGGGAGTCACCACACCATTCCTATTTTGGATTAAGCAACAGGAAGCATCAGGTTGCAGACAACGTCCCAAGTCCCTGCAGTCAGCACAACACTGACCTAAATCTACAGGGTCATGTTTTAGATTGCTCTTAGTTTACAACTAAATACAAGCACACACATTTTTAAAGGTTGGTGTGCAAATGAGCGCATCCTGAAGCTAATCAAGATCACAAGAAAATTCATTTTGATTATGTGGCCTTGAGAAAAAGTATGACAATCACTGGTTGAACTACAACCCTCAGGCTGTACTTTGCCTTCCTAACATGGCAAACCGATTCTGCTCCTCAAAGTGTTTCTGGAGACCTCACTAATAAGGTTTGCCATGTTTGAAAAGAAACAGGAACTGAGAATCTGTGCAATATCTGGGAAGGAATCTTGGCTAAGATTTTAACCTCGATTACTCTCATTTTTGCAGAACAAATGTTTCTTTGAATCTTATACTAGCACCAACAACTCTAGATAAAAGTTAAATTAAATACAATTCAATCTATATTTATATTCATTTTGGTAATATATAATACATGACATTATCTCACAAACTCACACACACACACAGAGAGAGCTCTCTGTAATAGGTTCTCAGATCATGTTGCCGTTATGTAACCATGACAGACTTAGCACCATACACACACCTCAAACACACTCCTACATACTTGGACAATATCTTATCAGAAGTAACCTGCTGTGTCTGATAGGGCTGGGACGGTTACCGCAATACCGCGGCCACTTGACACCTACCGCGGGTCTGAGCTCGTCACAGTCATCACCGCAAAAAAACATTGGCCTGCACATGTGTGCACGTTGTGTCTAAACATGGATTCATTGATTCGAACGACATGGATTGTGTCTGATGACACGTCTTACATGGATTCAAGGTTTTCTAAACAAAAATTATCATCAAAAGCAAATCCAACCTTTCGCTGGTTTGGGGAGCGCAATATTCCATGATACATAATAACATTCCATTCGTGTTGACTATTAGGCCTATATGCGAGAGTAGCCTACCTGTGTAATGTCTTGTATCAGAGAAGGAAAAAAAAAAAAGACATTTCTCCATTCTCAGCTGAGGTAGACACATTAACGTTACAGCTGCAGTGTTTACCATTACACATTAGCCTAGCAGCTAACGGAGTTTCCTTCTGTTTATAGCCTTATCCCGATAAAACGGGAAAGTTGAATTTCAGCCTGCATGCACATTTCGTAGTCTAAAACAGAGCGGCTTATATCGGTAGAGAGAGCAACAAGTTAGCGGACTGTCGAGTCGCCCTCTTGGCTCTCTGTCTGCTCAGCTGCTAGACAGGCTGCACTCGGGCTGCAACATGTTGTAAGGTTTAAGCCGATGTTTTTCAGGGGTAACGCCATTCACTTTACCGGCAGTATTGACAAAAGATAAAGCCACCGTGTCTTGAGAAGCTCTAGCTTGTTGTTTTATTGTTCACTTTTAACTCACTTTACATCAACTTTGCTATCTCTTTGGGTTGCGGTATACCGCTCTACTGCGGGAATTTCTTGCTTTTCAACCGCAGTAAGAAAAAAATCCATACCGTCCTAGCCCTAGTGTCTGACATGATGGCTGTAGAGATTACGTTTTGTAACAGAGAAGGTGAAAGCAGCCTCACCTTGGCAATATTATCTATTCTTTTATCTAAGGGTTTCCTGCACATAATTCATTTAACACAAAACTGCTGACTACAACCTGACCACATTGACAGAGTTCATCTGTTGCTGGTCGGGTTTTCAGCCAAGAATGAAAAGAAAATTATTAAAGTGATGTTGCTCACTCACATTTGTTTACATCAGACTATCAGTCTATTCTAGAGATTAGCCCACAACAATCGTAGAAACAAAAAAAGATACACCAGTCATGCTAAAGAAACAAAAGATTGGAAAACTCTCGATTTCAGAGTTTAGCTTCCACAAAATTAAGGAGAAGAGTAAAGTCCCCCATCATATTTAAATGATGCGTCATTCCAAATTATTAGTAAAGCCTTTAATCTACCAAATTCTACTGACCCCACGGGCCTCGTTTTGTCATTTTGCCCTTTCAAAACAAACAGGTAATACCAAAGCATGCTACTGTAGCAACCCTGCTGTTAAACTTTCCAAAGACAAATAACTTTAATATTATTATATTATATATATTATTATTACAATAATTCGAAAACTTAAATACAAACCTACCAATGTGACTGTTCCATTCATAAGTCCAGTGTACAGATACTAGCCTAGCAACGCCCGTCTCCGCTGTCCTCCGAGGGCTAACAAAAACATCCACAGGGACAAGAGAGAGAGAACCAGAGAAAGAAAGACAGAGAGCGACGAGGAGAAAGATATTAAGAGACGAAAGCTGTTGCCATGCGAGACGGAGCCCAGTGCTGAGCAATGATACAGCGCACGCACACACACACACACACACCTTTTTCTTTGTCTTTACACACACCTACCTCAATAGGTGACACACCTCTGCAGAGCAACACACACCACACACACACACACACACACACACACACACAGGTGGGGTTCAGTAACTAGCACGTGTCTCATCTGAACAGAATCCTGCCTGGCCAGACGAGCGAGTGGCTTTTCAGAACGGAAAATTGCCTTTTACAAGTTGTTTTTCCTTGACTTTTTTAAAAACCATGAAGGAGGGGTCTGTGATGTTGAACTAACATGTCAAAAACAAGCCTTGAGACTAGGGCTGTAAATTGGCAAGAATCTGGCGATACGATACGTATCACGATACGTGGGTCACGATTCAATATATTTCGATACTGTGCGTAAGGCGATATATTGGGATTTTTTTTTTTAATAGTATAATTTTAGAAAAACTAATATTTAAAAAAAGACATGATGTGCATAAAAGTCAAGAAGTTTACTTTAGGTAAACAATTCAGTACACAGAAACGCAGGTTCTTAGTGAGCACATTTTTATATGCTGAAATTGGCCAAAGTTCAGCCATAGCTACATTGTTAGCTTCTAGCAAAAAGTCAGGCACTGCTAGGCACTGTTAGGCATCTCAGCATAGCCATTAGAGATGGCCCGATACCATTTTTTGCTTTCTTTTACCATGCAGTTTGACAGTCAGTCATAACGGAAAAAGAACATAAACTACTTTAACGTAGATTTTCTTTAGGGCTTTATTACGTGGTATCAGATCGGTGCATAAACTCCAGTACTTACCGATACCAGCGTTTTAGGCAGTATCGGCGCCGATACCGATACTGGTATCGGAATATCTGTATTGTCCATGCTATTCATGTGGATTTGCTTTTTTATCATCCTGTTTGTGATCTATGGTTCTTAAAAAAGTCAAGGAAAAACAACTTTTAAAAAGGCAATTGTCCGTTCTGAAAACGCAGCTGAACTAAATGACACTATTTTCCAGTGAGACAAAAAACTGATACACAAACAAATCTAATTACAACGTAGTAAAAAGAAACATTAAAAACAAAACAAAAAAAAACGGCTTTGGAGTTATTTTATGTCCAAGACTGTTTTCATCAAAGAAACATCTTGACAATGCGGGGGGAAAAAAAAAAACTTAAAAGGCAGGAAACCAAACAACTAGTTCATAACGTATCACAGCAATACAGAAAGCAAATGTCAGCTCTCTTCTTCATGAGCTGCTCCTTTAAAACATTATCTACATACTACTGTATATCATCTAGGACACATCAGTACTGCCTGAGGGGAGGGAAATGAAAGCACATATCACAAGACCATTACCAAGGGAGAATTTAAATGTCAATAGCCCACAAACAACTTTTTATTAGAATACTACTGCGAGTATGAAATTGATTTCACTCAACCTTAATCACATGACTAACCTTGTCCAAGTACTTCCACTGACTGGAGCGATTTGTAAGTGCTAACGTCAACAACATCTAGGCTACCTCGTCGGCAGAGGGAGGACTTGCACCGCTGGCTACATAGATAGATAGATAGATAGATAGAGAGATACTTTATTGATCCCCAAGAGGAAATTCAAGGTCCCAGTAGCTTAAGACATCACACACAACATTCACATAGATCACTAACAGGATGATAAAAAAGCAAATCCACACGAATAGCATGGACAATACAGATGTTCCGATACTGCCTAAAACGCTGGTATCGGTAAGTACTGGAGTTTATGCACCGATCCGATACCACGTAATAAAGCCCTAAAGAAAATCTAGGTTAAAGTAGTTTATTTCTGTTCTTTTTCCGTTATAACTGACTGTCAAACTGCAGAATAAAAGAAAGTTCTGTGGCATTCATGTTTCACAAAGAGTTTAACCTGAGCCAGACCGACAACAAAGATAGAAATTATATCACATCCATACAGGGATAGTAGTATACAGCTGTTAAAACATAATAACATATATGACACACTGGTATCGGATAGGTACTCGGTATCGGCCGATACGCAAGATCAGGTATCAGAATCGGGAAGCAAAAAATGGTATCGGGCCATCTCTAATGGACAATAAAAATACTAAATAAATTAAATAAAAAAATCCACATGAATGTACTAAGGGATGTATAAGCATGAGATGCTTGCAGTGAAAGAAATAAAAGAATAAAAAACAAAAAGACAAAAAACGTAAGACACGTAACAGACGAGCTACAGAGAAAGCTGCCACAGGGGGGTGCCGGTGTGACTCCATTAATGACTGCTCAGGAGAATGGAAATACAACAGCAATATAATGTGCGTAATCAGCTTAAAGCACACACTGGTGCAACTGAAAAAAATGATAAATAAGAAAGTGTGAGGCCTGGAGACTACAAAACGTATGAGAAGCAAGTACTGGCTGCAAGCTGGGCTCCTTACCAGAGGCTGAAAATGCACCATTGTTAATTAGTTAATTGTTTATCTGTTTGTTTCTCTTCCCACTGAAGCAAAACAACATGACCAGGGATAAAAGGATGAGACTGGGTGGGGAAAAAGAAAGATAACAAAAACATTTACACCATTACGCAAAAAATGTCCACCACAGATAATGAGAGAGAGACTGGTGCAACCTCTAGATTGCATCAGTCATTGGGCCTTGGGTTAGGATATCAGCCCAGGAAGTCAATCACAAACACCATAAGCACTGTCCCACTCAAACAGAAGTCAAAGAAATACAGACTTCAAGGATTTGAGCCAGTGTACTCTAAAACCAGACGAAACCTTTTTAAATGTATTTTAACGCTCCATCCTCACTGAAGGCGAGAGTTTGGACACATTTTAGCTTTTATAACCTTGCCGTTTTTAGTTGCAAAAGTTTTTATTTTTGTATGGAGACATATAAAGTAATATCAAACTACATTTAATTTGTTGTTCCTTTTCTTTTAAAAATTGTATGTCTACTGCAATCACATGGGAAAAGTAACTACATTTACATACTGAGAATCGTTTTTGAATCGAAAAATCGATAAAATCGATATAGCCTAAAAATCGGAATCGTGACAGTTTCTGAATCGTACACCCCTAATAAATAAGAATGGGTGACGAAATATTAGCCAGGACGCAAAACTTAATTATTAATTGACATAAATAACCACACAAATGCATGAGTCAAACTAACGGCACTAAGAGAAAATAGCTTCCACAGTGATCATCTGAAAACTAGAGTTTGAAGGTCTGTTTCACCATCGACAATACTTCAATACCTGGTTTTCCCAGAAAATGACTTTAGTTTTACATGAAAGCTAGGCTTAATCCCTGTGCAGAGGACAATCCTAAAGTGTTCATCAAATGACTTTGTATCTCTGCTTCTGACTGAGGTGATGAGTCTGTCCTCTTCATGTTTCTCCCTGCTAGAACTCAGTGTAAACCCTCTGGGAACAAAACACTGTCTCATTCTGAGCAGACTGCTGAGCACACACAGTCTCACAGTCTCACAGTCACACAGTCACACACACACACACACAGTGTCAGAAACTGCGATACCTGCTAGGAAAGTAAAACCTGCTAGGATGAGTCTTCCTTTCACGCAGGTTTAAAGATAGAAAGTCTGCTCAGCATCTTGCTTCAAAACTTCTTTTATGGATCCACCCTTAAAAGCAAACACTCTTGAGTGCATTTAAATTAAACATGCACACAAAAGCTTTGTGATCAACATTGTTCACGACTGTGCTGGCGCCTGACTGGTTTAGCTGGATTTCTGCTTATGTGCCGAGGTGTTCTGGTGGTCGTGCTGAAGATGATTACTGCGTAGGGATCTGGGTTCAACCTGTTGATTGCTTTAGAAGTTTTCAATTCTCTGGCACTTTCATTTTATAGTATCTAGCCACAATAACTGTGTTTACATTCAGTCATTTTGTGCAGATGACAAAACACTTTGTTGTCTTGTGTTACTAAACAGATCAACATTACTGAGCCCTTCTTCTGTCTTTACTTAACCTGACTCCGCCAGATGGATTGCTTCGCATTTGCTCGGCATATCCATCTGGGAACTTTCCGTTGGAGAACTTTTGGGAAGGGGCGAAAATACTGGTTAGCTGATTGGATAAACCATCTGTCTATCACTAACCTGACTCCGCCAGATAGCTCGCGAGATCAGAACGGTCTCACGAGGCTAATTTTCTTCACGACTAGCGGAGCCAGTTGATATATCAAACTCTGCTGAAACCAGTCGGGAGAAGAGCAAAAACATCTTTTCCTCGTTTTTTTTGCTCTTCTTTCAACGAAGGAATACTTTCTAATTTGGATAAAACTTGCACGATAGCTACGCTCAGCTCATCCGTGGAAGCCGCCATGTTGTTTAGACTGAACAGTCGCTTCTCGTTGCATCACACCTAAACCCGCCTCAAAACCAACGCTGATTGGTCGGTCGTTTGGCGAACGGCTCCAAATTTTCTCTGTCTCAAGATGCCAGACTGATCTGCGAGTGGAAAACTGGAGCTCGCGAGATCAGGACGGTCTCACGAGACTAGTCTTTGCTATCAGTAAACAAGAACAGGAAAGATGGAAGAGAACAGAAAAAGCTGGCTGCCCAATCACACTTCTTGCAGTCTGTACATGGTCCCCCCCATTGCCCTCACATACTAGTGAGTAGTGACAAATAATAATCTGTAATACCATCAGGATATTAATAAAAGATCACCTATATTTCACTTATTATCACCAATACTGGCCAATAATAACATACGCTGATATAATGGTTTGCATGCAGGCTTCTTCTCAGTTTTTCCCCTGCTGAACAGCATGCACTCCCTATGACTGTGAGCCAAACAAAGCTGAGCAAAACAATACAATGCCTGTGTATCAGACAGACTCCTGATTGGCTACCCGTTACCCTGCTCTATCATAAATTATACATACAGTATTGTTTCTCTGTTGCCTGGATGGTTGCCTGGACTAGCATTAGCTCAAACTGTGCCTTATCCCCGTGCTGCAACAAACTGCAGATATAAGACGAACAAAAACAAAATGAAGCCCAGTGTTACAAAAGACCAATTGTTAGTGCCTTTTGTATTAAATGATTCACACAGTAGCTGATTGTACAGGCCAAATATGATTTACAAGATAGGACACACGTTAATGGGACTTTCTAAAATCTTCCTGAAAGACCACAAAATACATTTCAAATCCAAATAAACTAGTGTGCGTTGGTCCTACCCTCACAGCAATATTCCTCTCAACTGTGTTGAAACCTGGCTTTTAGGATATGCCTTGCAAAATCTCTTTCCTGTTCCCTTAAATTTAACCACAGAACTCAAAATATTCATTTCATTATTGAAATCTCTCTTAAAGATATTCACAGAATTAACACTTCACTAGCCAAACACTAAATCAACAAACACAGACATCTCTATCTATCCTGCCTCCCTCTGCTCTTCTGCAGGGTGGAAGATAGTCCGTTGGTACAATGCGATGCTCCCCAATGGAGACCGTCGCCATACCAACAAATTTAAAAGGTTATTAAGGCACCTTTGGGAAAAAGACAAATAACAAAATAACAGTTGAAATGCCACAGAACGGCCGTGTCTCCTGTAAAGTAGCAATAAAATCAGCAGGTGGCCTTTCAGAAAATAATTTCAAACAAGAATAAAAAAAAAATAATGTAGTGTAATTTCTCTAGGAGTGGAAATCATTTTAAATCAATCTTTAGATATTTGAATGTTATTAAAAGTTCTGATTTATATAACATAGTTTTTAAATCAGGCAATATTTTCAAGTAGAATACAGAATCCCACCCATTTACACTGAAATGTCATGATGGAATGTTAGTTGCAGAGCCAGATATAATACATGACATTTTTTTCATATTTCATTTCAATTAATCGATACGTAATTTAGCAAACAAAACATCAAAATAATGACATACAAATTACAAAAACAACCAAAATTTACCAAAACTCAATACCTGTAAACTTGTTATAGAAGCAACAACAAGAAAATGTTTTGTATTTAAATTATCAAATCGCCTACCAAATTACATTTCAGTTTATCAACTGCTAAGATCATTTTTGGTAAAAAGTTTTGGTACAACTGAACTGTGTTTTAATTTATAAATGTGAAAAAAAAAAATATGAAGAAGCAAGTGCAGTGAAGCATTCAACGTATTGCCAGTCTGGCAACAATTTTTACCGATTTATCTACAAAAGATAAATAATCAATGTCTAGTTGATGTTAACAGGGTAAAGTGTCAGTACCTCAGTATCAGTTCCTTATGCCAGTACCCAAAATGTGTCTGCATGTTGGTCTGTTATTGTAATGCAAGGTTCCCAAGGGGTAGTCAAAATATTTTCAATACATTTAACAACATGATATTGGTAAGTATCGGAAAAGACTCTCAGTCTAATCACTTTTTTCTGGCATCATCACCATCACAAGCCAGTTGATGCAGCAGCAATACATTCTCTGTCTCTGAGGGATATGGCTATCAGGGAGAGCAGATAAACAGCCTGCTGTGTCAGTGCAAACCACGGTGTCAATGACCTGCAGTACACCAACATTAAAAGACAAAGCTTTGTTTAGTCTCTGCTGCGGGTTGGATCTACATGGTGATGGAGCCAGTAGGAAGCCAAACAGGCAGGGAAACATTCCCACTGTTCGCTGAGGCAGTTAAACGCGATAGGAGGCTACTTTAACCTACGCCTCTCCTGAGATAAGTGCTGCTGGTGACCCCTTACACAAGGTTATCTGACGGGTTTCACGCAGTACTCTTCTTTTCTTTTTTTTGACTTTATGGGTCTCCCTCACATTTCACCTTGGGCAGACTAGGATAGTCGCACTACTTAGCATACCAGATAACTCACTAGTGCTGCTCGCAAATAATAACGTTACGTTGGAAGGAGCCCGATGACTAACAGTAGTAAGACATCGATATATATTTGAACTGTCAAGCTGTGTGTTGTTAATTAAATCTTCATTGGCAACTTAACAACGTCCCACTCGCTACAGAAGTGCGAGAGGAGAACCCATCCCATATGCTATGCTACCGTTAACTGTTTGCTTGCTAACATTAGCACTACTGTCTAGCAATTGATCTAGCTTGACAAATTTAAACTCGGCCAACAATTTTAAATGAGAACGAGACAATTGAACAAGCACATTGGGTAACGTTACTGCTTGTTCTTAACAACACATACCAAGCTCACAGCTACAACTCTGACAGGATGTCAGGCAGCTTTTTGACAGATAGCATTAACATAGCGGGCGGGCTAAAAAAAAAAAAAAAAAAAGGTGGTTAACTATGTTAGCCACCTTCCTTGTACACAAAATGCAAAGCTATATTTGCGGCCTTGAAAACACAACAGGAGACCATAAACAGAGCAGTAAAATGCATGTCGTCTTACCTTGGCGGTGTGTGCAGAATGACTGTTTTGACAATTCCAGAGATATGAGTAGAGAATCGTATTGGATTGACACAGAAGCGGAAGTCGCTGGCAGCGGGGGCGTGGTTGATGAATGACAGACATGGTCCGCAGCTAATCAGGTGTAAGGCACGAAACGCTTGCCCAATAACATTACATGTTGAATTTGAATTTTATCATGTCGCAATCTGAGCTATGACATGAAGTTAAACCTGGATTCATGACACACGACCACATATCTCCCTATATTTTGAAACAATTTTTATTTTAATGGCGATATTGGACATTTGTGGGGCCAACATAAAGCCATGTGGATTGCGTAACATAGGTGGCCACTAAACACCACACCCTTATGGTTTCATATTCCACCAGACGGCCATTCCACTCATTATCTCTTAAGTAGATTAACTAAACAGGATGAAATTGACTGGGATTATTGTCTCTGCCCTGAGTGGTTTTGTGGATGTTTCATGTCAGCAGTCGACTATGATGGTGATGATAATGATACTGAAAAAACAGTGGTGATCTGTAGATTGCCAGAAAATAGAGAAAGCGGTTCATATTAAAGCCTTTAACATTTACTTTATATCCTAATTTTGGCCTTTTCTCCATGTCTGAGTACATCAAGAGATGATGTTTGATTATGTTATATATTTTTGAAGAGGATTAGCATTTACAAATCCATTTGCTTTTCTACGTGTGCTCATTTGTTAACTTTGTCAAAGAAAATGTTACTTTCTTCAACTCCAAAGTTCTTGTGGTATAACATTTGGCCTTTAGATAGCTTGTGTTCATTTCAGGCCAAGTTTATGAGACATCAGCTTGTCAAGTGTATATTCTCTCTCTCATCAATAATGTAGACTGTCAGTCATTGATATGTATGACACAGCTGGCCAACTGCTTTGAGAGTAACACAAGCATGACGAAGAATTAGGCATATGGTCTATATTGACAGTATCTCCAATACACTCTCGGTCTTTCTGTGTTGTGTTTGTAAGTTACTAAATGAGTCAATGTGTTGATTTGTCATGTTGGGGATTCCTGCATGAATAAGTATCCTGCCTTTGTTCCTCCTATCATCTTGTGGAGACAGCATTAAAATAATATTAGAGTGGCATTTTTTCTTGCTGTTAAAATTGAACTCTGCACATGACATCACACAAAAAAGCGGAATCTTCAATAATGAATTGCTGTTGTGGGGCAGCATCAGACAGACAAGCAGTGTATTTATTTTCTGATCATTACATAACAACCATGATGGTGGGATGAGAAGAAAAGAAAAGAGAACAGAGGATAGGATGAGAAAAAACAGGAGGAGGGGGGGAGCAGGCAGAGAACATTGGCGAGAAAATGGTCTCTATTCAGACTCACAGTGGCACACAGAGTCCTGCTTGTACACAACCACCCACACACAAAGACACAATCATCTACTGTACATACCAATGTTCACAAAAGCATATAACACACAAACATGCACAATAGGAATATGTTAATAGTGATGCTACATTTAGGCTAAACAGAGACTCAACATAATTTCTACATTATATGCACTGCTTAGTGGACAAAGGGAGCTGTAAATGACACCTGTTCTAATTTATGTATGCTTGAAAAGTTCAAAACTATCATTCCTAAGACAAAAAAAAAAACGTTCTCTACTTTTATGATGGCATGCATCATCAGGGAAAAGCAGCTGGTAAAACATATGAGTTTCTCTGCCTTTCAACGTCAATCTCTGCACCAGATTAATCATTTGAATTGTTTACTTTTCGTTTGTTGTGTGTGCCAAATTGCCTCTCAACATAAAAACCCTTCTGGTCTAGCAAGGGCCTTTTCTTCCTCATGACTGTCAGTCCTTACTACATGTTCCTCTGCGCACCACTAGATGGAGGCAAAAGATAGAGAAACTTTGCTTGCAAACAGTCACCACTGTCCTCTAGCAATGTGGAACAGAATCTGGA
The DNA here is from genome assembly GCF_031162955.1 of Sander vitreus. NCBI lineage: Eukaryota > Metazoa > Chordata > Actinopteri > Perciformes > Percidae > Sander > Sander vitreus. The sequence continues at coordinate 10,245,918 of NC_135861.1, read as the reverse complement.
TAACTGATATTTTATTTGTTGATATCCTTTAAAAACTGGTTCTTCATAATCCTTTCTGATATAAACTGGTTATAATGCAATAAGGTCACACAACGCTTTAAATAGACTTTTGGTGAGAGGAATGTGTAGTTATTGAAAGGCATGCATGCACGCATTCACGCACGCACACACACACACACACACACACACACACACACACACACACACACACACACACACACACACACACACATATACATTGCACACTTTTGAGGAGCCCCAGGTGAGATCCAGCAGTGTCAGCGGGAGGTCTGTGATTTGATATTATTATATATAGGCCATCTACTGAACCCAGCAGGGAGAGAGATCTGAGGAGAAACTTGTTCTTACAGATAAAGCGGTACACATGAGACTCAGACAGAATTCCCCTCTGACTCTCGCAGAGGGATTCAAAATAATCGGTTGAGGCTGACAACACAACCGCTAGTTTCAGACTTCAAGGGAAGACCCATAGGGTTTAGTCTACTTCAATAGCACAGTGATAAAAAGTGATTATAAATACACAATGAATGCAGCACAGATGAAAATTATTCTGAGACTGTTTTAGGAACTAAAAATAACCTTGCATGTTTTAGAAAATTGAAGAAAAAAAAATTGAAGGAACAGTTCACTTCAAAACTTTGCAAAATAAGCTTATTAGCTGTCTTGCTGTGGGCTAGATGAGAAGATTGATACCGCTCTCATGGGTGTGCGGTAAATATATTGCTACAGCAAGAAGCCGCTAGCTCAATTTAGCATAAACACAGAAAGAAACAGCTACTCTGGCTTTGATCGACTGTAAAAAGAAATACCCAAAATGTTGAACTATTCCTTTAAGAAGTGGGGATTTCTCTGAACACTTTCAAAAGAAAATAAAGGAAACAGAGACAGCACACATACAGTAATGTCCCCTCCTGGTAAATAATTTGTATCACCTGCTTAGCATCCCCTTAAAAATTACTGTAAATGGCTGTACCTTTACCTGTTGAGATTTAATTTTCGGTTAATTACTCCAATAGAATAATATATATATATATATATTTTATTTTTATTTTTTTTTATTTTTTTTAAAACAACAATGAAATAAAAGGAGAACAGATATAGAAATAATGTATCTGTCCCCTCATGTCAGCAGGCAGAATATAGCAGTGGCACTGCTGATGCAGCTCGTCTTCATAGCCACCAACACATACCAACTGCCTTGCAATTACAGGACTGAAGATAACTTGCAAGGACCACAATTTTCTATTATCATCTTTCTTCCTCTCAGCAATGCAAACTGGAAATCATGCACTCTAATACCCAGATTGGGCGGCAATTAAAGGAACATCAGGGTGTTTTTCCACGGATAATTAGTAAAATATGTTCATTGTTAAGGATTATTTGCTGGTTGGTCGGCTGGGTTTCCTCCCTCCAGTCTTCCATTGAGGCCTAAATGACAGCGGGGTGATGTGAGGTGTCATGGTTCCAGTGTGGTGTTCATCAACCCATTTACACTTGCATTCTTGACGAGAGCCTGAATGGCTGCTTGTTTCAATGACTGGCATCAAAGAAGCAAGTAATGAAGAAAAATTAAGATATCAATCCTGAAAACACCCTTGTTACAAACAATTCAAGGTAAGATGTATACACAAGAAAGACTGAATAACTCAGGAACCACTTTTAGCAGATTCACTGATTGTGTCAAAGCAAAATAAAAATGAGTGGCTGGTTAATTGGCAGTTAATTCTCAGTCTGCCATGCTGGCCTGGTTGCCTGTCTGGTTTCTCACAGAGAACGCTCTGTGTCCACAGCACAGGGATGCCCAGAACAGTGAAACTGTCCATGACACATTTTGCACAGTTTCCATCTTCTAACAACACGTGTGTGTGTGTGTGTGTGTGTGTGTGTGTGTGTGTGTGTGTGTGTGTGTGTGTATGGAAAGTAGGTCTAGCTTTGGCCTGGTAGCCACTCTACATCCAGACAAGCAGACTGGATTTGCTCCACTATATTGTGTTTTGTATGGGGTTATTGGTGGGGGACTAGTCTACCTCCAGTCTACAAGACTACCTCCACAGCGCTGAGGAGTAGGGTGCTAAGTGCCGTCCGGAGCAACGGTGTTCAAAAGTTGTTTTAGACGTGCAACAGAAAACTCAGATTGGACAGATAGTCTAGCTAGCTGTCTGGATTTCCCTTGCAGAGATCTGAGAAAAGGTAAACCATAGTCCTCATAAATTGACCGGAGTTTAAAATGACAACACAAAGGAAGCCCAAGGCAACAGATATTCGGCCTACATGAATGAAATCCGGCGGAATTTCCGTCGGCAACGGAGCAATCCCGGAAGTGGAACGTCGTGGATTTAGACTAGTGGGGGACTGGCTGTTTGTGTAGCACTTGGGTTTCTGCTTAATTATTTAATGAATGCCTTTTTACCACTTCCCTATATGGAACAGTGGATGACCTGTTCATTAATGATTAAAAGATCCATTCTACTACTCCAAATTGCAATTTCCATGTTGAATTGGATTCTTGATAAGTGCGCAATTTGAGCATAGAATTAAAATGCACAGAAGGGCAACAAAATAACCGGTATGGACCTCTCATGGATTACGCTTTGTGCAATATCACCACAGGACACTGCAGGATTTCTGAAAAAAAGTCAGTTTTCACAGAATCAGAGATCATAAAATTAATGATGGCTGAATTCCATTTAGCTGCTTAAGTTTCAGGGTCATGGTATTGTGCATGCTGGCTCCCAGTCACACTGCCGTGGCTCACTGGAACACATTAATGTTATTAGTAAATGGCTGCTTTGAAAAAGGCCTTTTTTCCACATGTACTGTATGAATCAAGAGGTGATCTTATGGTGGTGCTTTGCAATACTGTATTTTTTAATTTGATGTCTCTCCAAATATTGAACAGTAGAAGCTGCTGTGACATATTTTTCTTATTCCTTCCAGTCTGTTTTGTCAGTTTGATTCACCATTCAGCTGCTAACTACACAAAGCCACTTATTTTTTCTTATTGGCAAAACAAACCAGAAATGTAAAATGCCATCACTTTCTCTGCACAAGAGGATTGTCCTCATGAAAGAGATTCCAGACACTTAAGTGTTTAAAACAACAGATGTAAAGCACTTTGAGCCTTTTATTGGCACTCATTGAGTATTTCTGGTGTAAAAGAAGATGTGCAGTCTATCAGATATGATTATGTGGCTGCTACTGCAGGATCATTGGCCTTGACTGATTTAAAGGAGAAATCCAGCGCAAAATGAACCTAGGGGTTAATAACACATGTGTACCGAGTCGACCGTTCTCTGGGCTATGTTTTCATATAGTTCATGTATACACGCGGGTGCCATCTTGGGAAAACAGTCATGACCAGTCGAACAACGAACGCTGTGCAACCAGTAACAGTCGTTCGACTGGTCATGACTGTTTTCCCAAGATGGCGCCCGCCTGTATACGTGAACGGTACTGTCTTTATAAACTTTTAATAAACTGTCTGTACACTTACAAAGTTCTCAATGCTTCGGTTTACATGTAGGGACCCTCATTATGCTACCGTGGAAGTGTGGTGCTATTTTGAGCCTTGTTAGTGATATAGAAATAGCGATTTCTTTTACTTTCCTAGACAACTAGCTTTATAAGCTAATTAGCGCTTTGCGATAAAACTGGTCACATTCGATTAGCATGAAAACAAATCCCAGAGAACGGTCGACTCGGTACACGTGTGTTATTAACCCCTAGGTTCATTTCTCGCCGGATTTCTCCTTTAAAGACTGTATGATTTCAAATTCACCACTCCTGCTCATAACTGTATATTTCTATGAAATAGGAAGTAAGAAAAAGGTGATGTGTGATTTGTCTCTATGATCTTTGACAAAAGATGAAGCTATGTCACCAACTGTGCATGGGCATTAAATGTTGGTGAGACGTAGACTATACATGTATTTTGACTGGCCTCCGGTGAGTTTAAAATTAATTTAGCCTACCTGAAATGAAATTATTGTGCAGTAAATAACTGGACTAAGCTACAATTCTGTCTTTTTAAAGTTGTCCACAATGTATTTTTGAATCCATACAGCTAGGTTGAACATTATCTCTTAAGTGGAAACAAATAGTGAAAGTTGACAGTGATAAATGACTGCTTAACGTAGACCAAGAGCATAATGGCACCATAATCAGATGTGTGTTTATAAGACCTGTATTACTCTCATTATTGCCATAGTACAATTACTTTTTTATTATTTATTTTTTGTGTGCATAGAAAATTATTAGATTAGACTTTACTGTCCACCTTAGTGGAAATTTGTCTTTGGCTTCTCCAAAACATTAAAACACAACCATGACATTGGATGTTATCAAACATATGGCACACTGATACTACACAACATTAAACATAAAACAGCAATTGTGCAATGAGCAGCAGCAGATGGAAAGGAGGTAGGTTACAGCCTACAAGAGAACAGGGCCAGTATTACACAAGACCCTCTATAGTGGTACATTACAAATCCTTGAGTGGTAAAATCTACTTGAACTGCTCTAATTCTGTTTACTATTCTAGAGTTACTGCTCATAAATCATTCACAGTGTGATTCTGCCAACTCAAACTGTATTGACATCTTGCATTGGTTCTGTGATGAGGCTTTAATCTAATGATGGTCAGTTTCACAGAAAGCCGCAACTGAGACAAAAGATCAGAGAGTAAATATGAATAGAGATGCTGATGCATTAACATTGGAAGTTATAAGTTAATGAAATTTTGTGTAAGAGTGTAGTGTATATATACAGCCATACTTAACAGGGAGAAGACATATGAATATGGTTATTATTAGAGATAGGGAATAGATGGCAGCAGAGGAGGAGGTCCCACTCTGCTTTTTAGCTTTAATAATGAAACAAATCATCTGTTAATAGCTGGAGACGACATAATGTCCCTGTCACTGGTGGGAAATACTGCAGAAACACATTTTATCTATCAACGTAATGGTTCCTACTTGCTCTGTATAAATAAATAAATATATATATATATATATGTACCAAGAAACATGCTGTATAAGGGAAAGTAGTTACATAAAATTTTGGGACAGATCAGGTATACTTCACAATTTCACTTTTTCCAACATCATCTGTAATGTGTGTAAAAAGGTGATGGTCTATTGGTTTCATGCACAGGACATTTTGGGCTTTTAATGGAATGTCTCAACTATTGAATGGAATGCCATGATATCTGGTACAAACATTCATGGTCCCCGGAGGACGAATCCTATGACTTTCCCTCTAGCACCACCGTGAAGTTGACATTTGTGGTTTTAAGTGATATGTCTAATCTATTGGCATTCATGTACACCTCAGGAGGACATGTAATCCCTTTGGTGATCCCTCAACTTTTTTATCTAGCGCTACCATCATGTCTATGTTTCAATTTGTCCAATACTACACTACCTGCAATACTAATGCCATTCCCATAATCCTCTGCTGCACTTTGTCTTTATTGCTAATTCGCAAATGCTAGCATGCTAACACACTAAATTAAGATGGTGAACATGGTAAAGACTTATCTTGCTGAACATTAGCATGTTAGCATTGTCCTTGTGAGCATGTCAGCATGCTGACATTAGCATTTACCTCAAAGTGCAGCCTCACAGAGCCACAAGCATGACTGTAGACTCTCTAGAATTATATTAAAATATGGTCTTTCTTTCTGGTATTTTGAAAGCTGTTGGGCTTTAGAATGATCATTGATAGAAGGGCTCAGTACAGCCCTGCATTTCTGCCTACATAAAAATGACTAGCTATACTATAAATTATTAGCAAAGGTTGCTTTCCCTATTTCCATACGTCTGACTCCACAACCAGTCGTGGTGGACCAATAAAAAAAGAGAAGGGAAATAATTCACCTGGAGAACTGGTGCCAGGAGAACAACCTCTCTCTGTCAATGTCAGCAACACTAAGGAGCTGAAAGTGGACTATGGGAAGAAGCAGGAGAGAAACTACCAAACCCTCGGGATCAACAAGGCCCCAGTGGAGTGGGTGGACTGTTTCAGATACCAGATAGATTTATCATGGTCCTGTCGCGTCAGCACCTTGGTGAAAAAAGCCCATCAGCGTCTCTAGACTTCAGGCTGCCCCTCAAGGTGCTAAAGACTTTCTATACCTGCACCATAGAGAGCGTCCTGACAGGCAACTTCACCGCCTGGTTCCGGAACAGCACCAAGAGGGATTACCAGGCACTGCAGACATTTAATATATCTGCCTAATTTAGATCGTTGGCTTTCAATAATACTATCTGTTTGTTATAAAAACAGGTGGTTCCAGCAGGGTTGAATTAATTAACCTGGGGCTTCCTGTATCCATTTAGCTTTGGGGAAAGTGCAGTAGGCTGTGTTTTAGTAACTGCATCAGAAAATGTGTTGACTGGGGTATCCTGGGCTTTCTTCTCTTTCTAGCTGATATCTGACACACACACACACACACACACACACACACACACACACACACACACACACACACACACACACAGAGATAGAGGGAGGTAACCTGAGATTAACTGTACTGTGTTACCATGTGTACATGGAATCCCGCAGGAGGTGAATTAATCATGATGTCTGTATGTAGAAATACTGCATACTGTGCAGACATAGCATTAGTATATTCTCTTGCATTACAGTTTTTGCTGATTGCTTACACACTAAAAGTGAATGGTTAGACAAAAGCATCAAAACCTTAAACTTTTGTAACCATGCCTTAAACAAAGGCATCAAAAGTACAAACACGTTTTCTGCTTTGCACTTTGTTTGCAATTCTGCAATGCACTTCTTGCAAAACACTACACACTGTTTCTTACATTTGAAACTTTGTTCAAGAATGAAAACTCTTGCAATCATTGGGAAAACACTATTTGAAATTGGCAACAAACCCAAAAACATGATCACCTTGGGTGCCGTCATTAGTCTTCAAGGAGTTCTCCATCACCATGCCGCTCTAGGTCCCTACAATACTGCACACATAATCACATTTCTGGATGCACTACATAATCTAGTTGTTCAGGACGGACCACAGCAGCCCAGGTTTGCTGTCATCTGGGATAATGTTAGTTTCCACCAGGCTGCTCTGGTCCAGGACTGGTTCACCAACCACAATACTGTAACTTCACGGTTGTATACTTGACCCCCTACTCCCCATTTCTCAATCTGATTGAGGCGTTGGAAAGTGTACGACAGCCAACCACATGCCCACATGCCTCTTCTGCAAACAATGGAAGAGGTGTGGGGAGACATTGAGGTGGGCTCAGTCCATTGTTTTTTTGTTGTTGTAAAAACCTGAAATGGGAAAAAGATTAACTTTGTTTTTTTCTGAAGCCTTTCTATTTTTGCATGCATTAAAATGTAAGTATGTTCTGTACCGAAACAATCTTTTACCGCAGCCTGTATGAGAAAATAGGTATACAAAGTACTGAAGAGAGCAGTGTTTTGTATAAAGTACATCAGTGTGTTGTTGCTGCTTTGAAAGAGTAATTCAAGTGGTGCATTTTGTTGCAAAAATGCCATTTTGAGAAAGTGATTGTCACATTTTGATTGCAGAGTTTCATATTGACTGTTATATTGCTTGTTGGAAAGCCCTTCTAGGGACTTGAGTTGCACATTTTCTCAGGCTACAGTGTGCAGACAGGAGAAAAATGGTGTGGTGAAGAGGGGTCTGCACAATTCATGGATAGTGTCATTTTTGGGGAGTGGTTTCTGGCTGTCACATATATTGTTTTTCATACACTGACCTGTACATAAATAAGTAAAGTGTATTTTAAATGTCATTACCCCTATCCAAAAACGATTATTGGATATAGCCTATCGTTTTGGCTTTAAAGCAATGCATAGCAGGTACATCCTGCTCTTTATGCATCTCTCACAGCATCCCCATACACATTATTTTTGACTGTTCCTTATGAGGGGCCCTCATAGCTCCTACATAATATCCTGCAATGGTGGCGACAGAGAGCTGCGAAATGAGATTCACTCTCTCTCTCCTCCAGGGCTACATCCCATTATCTGGGCGGAGAAAGAGGGAGAGAGGGTAGACCTATCCACCACACTGCCTCTCTCTGTTCTCAGCCACAACTCCTCTGAGCAGGAACCGGCTAGACAGATATCCTGAAGAGAGGAGGGGAGGATCATTCAGAACAAAGCGGAATATTTTACAATTTGTGATAAACTGGATTAGGCCTGATAGGTTGCGTTTCTGTTGTTTTTGGACTTCGCTTCCTGCTTCTTCGCCTTGTTGCACTACAGGAGCTCTCATTGTGGCTGGAGCGAGGATCCCCTCCTTTTGTGTTGCTCTGCAGTTGTTTATTCACACTCCAACTTCTGCCTCCTGTTTCCACATATAGGAGGTTTTATTTCAGTTTTTATTGTTTCGGCCTAAACGGAATGAATGACAAAAACAAAGGGGGTTGATGTCCATAACTCTCCGACTCACCTCGTCTTCGCCTCGCCCAAGGAACGGAGACCCCATCTCCGGCAGAAGATGGAAAGCGGAGGCGGGACAGAGGGCTCGGACAGTGGGCAGTTGCAGCACGCGGTGCCCGGGCAGCAGCAGCCAAACCCCCGGCCTGAAAATGCGGAGCTCTCTGCAATGGTGTCCGCTCAGCCTCCGGGCGAGAAAAAGAAGAAGATAAACCGGGCACCGTCCCCGGCCAGACCGAAGGATGTACCCGGTTGGTCGCTTACCAAGATCCGCGGAGGGATCGGGACCCCAACCCTGAGCGTCAAGCCGGGAGCCATCCACTTGGGTAGCCGCATTTCCAGGCGCAGTCCCGTGGGAAGTCTTGCTGGAAATACCGGTAAAGCGGAGAAGAGCGGTGGTGGCAAACCGGCGGGCAAATCCTCCTCCTGCGCCGCGTTGTCGAAGACGGCCAAGGCGACCAAGAGCACCGGAGGACGGAGGAAGGTGTCGGACGCCAGCATAGGATCCGATGATTTATCTAAGGACTCTGGCTGCGCCACCGGGAAGCTCTCCCCAACCGACAGTAGCTCCGAGCTATCGGACTGCGCCTCTGAGGAAAACAAGCTCTCCGCGGACGCTGTGAGCAGCGACGCCGAATCGAGGAGCAGCCGGGGCGGTGGGCCGGACGGAGACAAGCCACTCAGGGATGGCGTGTTTGCGGAAAGAGCTAGCCAGCAAGCCGCCGCCAAGACCACCTGCTCCTCCGCGGAGAGGGACTACAAGGACCGGCTCTCCCTGGGCGTGGAGACTGGGGAAGGGAGCATATCCCCCGCCGAGGAGCGGTCGGTCACCTCTTTTGACAGCAGGGTACCTGCCAGCACGTCCCTGGCTTTCTCAGACCTTACAGAGGAGTTTATGGACGGCATGCATGAGGAGTTTGTCCGGGAAATAGAAGAGCTGAGATCTGAGAATGATTACCTCAAAGTAAGTCCAATAGGCCTATATATGTGTCAACTATGAATGTGTTAATTAGGATTTCCCATGGTAAAATAATTGGTTCGATTCGCTTTCATTGGCATTTAGACCAAGTTGCAAAGACAAAATCCTCTTTCTGTCAGAATCATGTTTTTTTTTTTAATTATTATTATTATTATTATTATTATTATTATTATCTGTTGGGTTTATTTACCAGTTCACTCTTACTTGTTTCCCAGTTTAGATAAACCAAGGCTACACACTACAAGGATGGTGATAATGTTGTGACTAGAGAGAGTCTCAGTAGCACAAGAGCAAAACATGCAGCATTGTAGCCTCAGAATGGATGTTTCATATGGAATATCTGCATGTGCAATAGGAAATGTGAAATACTGAAGGGGTACTTTAAAGAGTAAGATATAATGTGGATGTAGTATTTTGGGCAGATAGTGGCTTTTCACCATAATTTGGCAGCCAGTGTTGTCAGTTGTGTTTCCCCCAACTCACATGATGGAGGTGAGGATGTCATTTTACCACACAGCCTGAGGGGTTATCAGACTCTGAAGCCTGCAGTGAAATCTAACTCTGCCTTGCTGCTAATTTACCAAGGTATCAGATGAGATTTGTTTTTTACACAAAATGGTCAAAATCATGTATTCCGAAAATTTGACAGCAGTACAAAAAATCCCATTGTTCTGTCAAACTGACAAACACCAAAACAGCAGCACTCAAAACCGTAACCAGAGAATCAAGTGCACCATCATTAAGGCCTCACAGTGGGATTGCATGTCATCAGATTTTGGTACTAAAGGCATCTCTCAGCTCCCACAGGTCCGCAGGCAGTGGAATGTAACGTGTAGAATTTTCACCGTTGGAGCAGCTCAATCCAGCCTTGAGAGTGATTGATTAGGCGAAAGATCAATTATATTAGCATGTCTCTAAGCACTATATGGCAGTTACCAGACATGCCAATAATTGTCAGAGATTGATTGTAGAGGGTGATTGATCCACATTCTAAACAGGAGGATCACCACATCTTTTCTCAGGGAGCTCTGCAACCGTGTTGGATAATTTACATTCTTGGTGGACCTTTACCATGTAGATGGCTCCACACACCAGAAAGGTTTCTTATTGATAACTATGGTGACGTGATGCATTAACTTTTTTTTAATCACACCTGCTGCTCTTGTAAACACGAGCCATGATGCCTTAGACATGAAACGACAATTCTGAAAATATGATGAATAATCTTGATTATCATGATATTATTCCCTAGATTGTTACTTTTAGTTATGCTAGCCAGCAAAACAATTAGGATTATTGCTCCACATTGTTATGTAGCCCTGATTAGTGTTCAGTAGTTGATTTTTAGCCATTAATCAAGCAACATTTTCAAACATTTGCTGGTTCCAACTTCTCAATTGTGAGGAGTTGCTGCTTTTCTTTCTTTTACATCAATGTCAATTGAATAGATTGGGTTTTGGACTGTTGGTAGGGACAGATTGAGCAATTTGAAGATTTTTTTCACGATTTTCTGATGTCTTCTACACGGAAATAATCATTAGTTGTTGCCCTATCTCAGATTACATGTACTGTCCGTCTAAAATCATGATTTATCGAAGTCTTTTCAGATGTTAAAAGGCCTGCTTTCTCACTCTCACTCAGCTGCTGCCTGAATATATAGGACAGCATGTAACAGAGCTACCTTATTGGACCACCCCAAAGCCTCATGGGAGGCCTGGCAGTGAAGTGAGTGTGGTTGTGTCTGTTTTTGCAGCTGCGAGGAACACCTGGTTAGTAATTAGAAGATGAAAACAACATGCTGCTGTGGTGTCAGGCTCACCCCTCAATTTCTCGCTCTGTGTCAGATTTTTTTCTAGATCCATCTTCTAATCCACACTCTCCAACTCCGCACACAAAGTTCATCCTTTTTCTCTGTCTATGTTCGACTATAGCATGATGTAGTGCATATCAATAGGCTGACTTTTGGTGCGGACTGTGTGACATTTAATCGGTAATAAAAAATCAAGACAACAGCTGCTGAAATCTCTGTAATTGTTAATTAAGTTTCATTGTGTACGGTGTTTATGCTCAATATGTTGAAGCTGTAAGAGAACATGGTTGGTAGACAATCAAATCTTCCAGCTACCTGCATCCCTTATTACTTATTGTTAGGCAACATGCTAACAGCAGTTTGATTGATTGTCTGTCATTCCTACCATCCACACACCATGTTAAAGCAGCTCTCGCTCAGCAGGAACCCAAACAAATAATTAAATTCTCACTTGGGTCCACATGCTGCGCTTAGACATGATAAACAGCATGTAGGTATTTACTGCTGGCCTCCAACCTGACAGAGTCACAAAGTTGAGCCTTTCTTTTTTAGGAATCTCTGTCCTGTGACTACAATTTAAGATAATAGTTGAGCATCTGTGCAGGCATAGCTTGTATACATGACTGTTTTAGCCTAGTTACTCACTCATATCTTTCAATATTCACAATATTTTACATCGCAAAGAATTGCCATGGCAGTACAGGTGTCACTGCGTGGCAATTTATTCTCCTGTATTGTTTTGAGGCAATTCTCAGAATCTTGAAGTCATTGTAAATGCTTTATAATCACTCTGATTTTAAGGCTTTTTTCATTCTCTGGTATGCGGACACTACAAATATACAAGAGGATAGTATACGTGACAGACACATGATGGCAGCTATTGTGTTTATGTGTCATGCTTCCTTCAGTAGTCTCAGTGGCACTGCCTGGTTAAACAAACACGAAACCCATCCACATCCACTGTGTTTATTTAAGACCATGGCCCATTTCCAGCTTAGCACAAAGACTGGAAAAGACTGGATGGGGATAACAGCTGGCCTGGTTCTGTCCTACAGCAGGTAGGCGGACCGTTACCACAGCAGATGTTTGTGAGCTCTGCTTTCTAACATTGCCCAGTCTGGCTCACTTAAATCTAACAGCTGATTGGTTGATTCAATCTCCTGACTGGCTGATTGCTCACATGACAGCAACAATCTTCCCTTTTCTTTTTTAGTTAGCTGTGTAAAGCAGGTCAGCGGGACACCTCTCTCTCTCTTAGTCTCTCACCACATTAACTTGTGATTCCCTCGTTTCGTGTCCTCACATTCTCACGCTCTGCTGTCTTGTCTCTCTCCCTGTCTACATTTCTTTCATGCTCATGATGTTTTTACCATCCCTGGTTTTTCTATTTCTACCCCTTTTCTTTTCTCTGTCCTTTGCTTCATTTTCTTTTCTGTCATTTTCTTTCTTTTCTTTTATTCTGTTTCTTTCTTTCTTTCTTTCTTTCTTTCTTTCTCTCTCTCTCGCTCCTCTCTTCCCCTTTTCTTTTCATTCTCACGTTTTTCTTTATTTTCAAATCCTACCTTCGCTTTACTTCTCTGATATTTCTTTCCTTTCTCTCTATTTCTTCTCCTTCACTTCACTTTCTTACTCTTTCCTCTCCCTTCTTGTCTTTCCTTTTTTACCTTTATTTCTTTTTCCTACTTATTTTTTTTTTATTTCATCTCTGCTTCTTCTCTCCTCTGTATTGCAGATGTGTAACACACACACACACACACACACACACACACACACACACACACACACAGAGTTATGCAGAGGATAGTCATGCAGAAGCTGACCCACATTCTCCACTGTAGTACGTTTTGACAGAACTACTACTACAGCCGCTTGTACTCCTCCTTATTTTGCTTGCACATCTCACACAACACACATTACACACTCATGGAAGCACACCGTTGTGTAACACCCCACCTGCTGTCCCATAAAGCCCAGCAACCCGACTTTTTCTGGTGGGGTGTGGTTCATTTCAGTGCAGACACACTCGCTAATACAAGAGCTGCACTTTAACAGTGTTTAAAGTAATGATGCAATTCCTGAGTGGTATTTCATGCCTTTTTGAAAACGTTTGTTTTAGATTTTACTTCTTTACTACTTATTGTACTACTTATTTTTACTTCATATTTTAGAGTGTAGGAATTTCTTTTACTTGATCTCAATTTCCCTGCAGGGATTGCTAAGAGTGTAATCTAAGGTCATCTTTGACCTCCTGGGTAGGAGAGAGAAAGGACAATCAATACAGTATCATATTATGTTACTTAGTATGCCGTTCTGCTACTTACATCATGTAGATCTCTATTTCTGATGGCCCCTTTTTATCTGACTTGAGAGGCTATTACACAGCAGTTCATTTAAAGAAGATCATTTTTGTAATAGTTATCCTGATAATACGGATGATGTAGACAAAGATATGACTGCTAATGATAGCGAGCAGCGATCGATGGGATGGATTACGAACAAGGTTAATGGATGATGATTTTTTGATGATTGTCTTGCATCTATGACAAAGATGCTAAAAGCTCTAATGACTCCTATTAGACATTAAAGGATTCCCTTTATGGTCCACATATGTGCACATAATGCTGTTGACACTTGGAGTTACAGTCAGTTAGAAGTCTCTACAACACATAACAGCTCTTTCCCCTGCTGGTTGATATCAGAGGAGTATTGTTAAAATGATAGATTCACTTATACACTCTCTTCTCCACTGTCTCCAGGATGAGATGGAGGAGTTGCGGTCTGAGATGCTGGAGATGAGGGACATGTACATGGAGGATGACGTCTACCAGCTGCAGGACCTACGGCAACAGCTGGAGCAGGTACAACTGTGGGAGGACAGACCGACTAAATGAAAGCACACTCATTGAATCTGTGCTCTCATTTTGGTGTGATATCCTGATTTGGAACTTAAAATAAAACAGGCAGAGGCTGCAAAATGTTTTGAAACAGGAAAGTAAGAATGATCTGAATGTCATCTTTGAGCAAGAGGTGTGACACAAGGCCAGGTGCATTATGGATGTCTGCATGTCTTCTTTGGAATTTGAATGGCTGCTGCAAGGCAAATCTTCCTTGAAGGCACTATAACATGAAGTAAAGTAGCAAAAAGGGCTTAGACAGATGACCCATAACATCATCCAAACACATGCTTCTGTTTCTTAGGCTAATAAGACCTGCCGCATCCTGCAGTACCGGCTGAGGAAGGCAGAGCGACGCTCTCTCCGCGTGGCCCAAACAGGGCAAGTGGATGGAGAACTGATACGAACGCTGGAGCAAGACGTCAAAGTAAGTGTTGGTGTGTTTGAGAGAGAGTGATTGAAATGGCTAAATGGAGCTGTGTGTGGAACTGGAAGAGGTTCTAAAGTTGTGTCTCAGCTTCACGCAAAAGATACAGTATACTATATGGGAAGCAGGATAGAGAAAGTGAGGAATCTGGAATAAGATGTCATAGTGTGGCTGTAATCTAATTTACTGATTTTGAAGTGCATAGTCTCTATTCCCAAAACACTGAGCTCTTAGTTAACAACAAATTAAAAAGCAAGGAAGCTTACATAGCCTCTACTAAAGGTCTTCGTCCTCCAGAAATCAAAACTCAGTTTGTGTGTAAATGTTTAAAAATAGATATGTTATCTTAATCTTTATACCACTCTCAGCTAGGCATTTTGTATTATTCTGTTAAGTTTTATGTAGATAAAGATTAGAGTTGGGCATCGAGAACCGATTCCTACTTGGAATCGTTTCAAAAATTACGATTCCAGTGGAATCGTTTCTTTATTGGAATCGTTTGGAGGATTTGGTTTCAAATCTGATCATCGCTTCCCAATTTAACATGCGCAAGTTTTGGTTTCCGTAGCAGCCAGGCGCTTGTTGTGTTGCAGCCTTGGAGCACAGTAAGCAGCGTTCTAGTCTGGCTTTATTTTACGTTGGAAAAAGCTCTGTAAAACTGCAAACCACCACTGAATCAAAATACAACTTTCCTCTTATTTGTGAAATAAGCATGTGACCCGTTTCAACCCGTTTCAAGAACCAGAATCGAAAGGAAGAATCGCAATTGGAATCAGAATCGTTAAAATCCAAACGATGCCCAACCCTAATAAAGATCCACTTGTGTGAAAACTTTCATTTAGGTTCTGCTATTCCAATTTTGCACAAACATGATCTACGAACATGATCTGAATAGGAAAATGTGGTGGTGGTGGGGTGGGGGGCATATCATGAAAAACTCACTTTTTTGGGGCTTGTGCATACACATTTGTGTATCTGGAGTGCCTACTAACCCACAAACTAGTTAGGTTTTTGTGGGCTGCCTACATCAGACAAAATGAGATTTAACAGGCCATTCAGATTTGCTTTAAGGACTTTAAATATGTGATTGTTGTTACATACATGCTGTGTTTTGGATGTATTTTTTACGATTTTGCAACCGTTCTTTTGACTCTTCTCCTTCACACTGTTAAAGTCACGAGAATGTGGTGAGGTCAGGCTTCCTCTAATTTGTTTAAGGAATTTCCCTGTTTAAAATATATATACTGTATATACTAATCGTCACACTGGCTAAGAAATACTGAACGCCGCATTAGGAATCCCAATTGACCTCACACATTTAACATACAACCAGCATTAAAGACCATTTCCACAAACACACATGTGCAGCAAATGTACATACAGACAACGCTTTCTTTAACTAGTGTCCTTTACAGGACGCATACACACCAGTCATCCCAATCACTTAAGGTTATACACAAACAAACTGAATGCAGGGTAAAGCTTCTGTGTGTGTGTGTTTTGTCATGGTGACCCTGTACTATATGGGTACACTCTGTCAAATTCACAGCGTTCCGCCAACATTTTTTCATGTGATAGAGGATACAATGAGGCCTTTATACCCTAAGAGAGAGAGAGAGAGTGTGAGAGTGAGACTGTGATGTCACTCTCCAAGGGCTTTCCGCCGGCTGTTGTTGTCTGTCTCTCCGCTGCTGTCTCACAATCTGGTTGTTTTGGAAGGAAGGAAGGAAGGAAGGAAGGAAGGAAGGAAGGAAGGAAGGAAGGAAGAAAGGAAGGAAGAGAGGAAGGGAGGAAGGGAGGAAGGGAGGAAGGGAGGGAGGGAAAAGGATGAGCGTACATCCTGTGTCTCTGAGAGTGAAAAAAGGGCATTGGTCACTTTTTGAAAATTCAAATCAGCCAATCAGAGAGGGAGGATGATGCGGGGAGAAATACATAGAGAAAAAAAGAGAAATGCAAAAAAGAGAGAAACTAAGGAAGGAAGGAAGAAAGAAAGAAAGAAACAGAAACAAAAATAGAGGAGGGGAAAACAAGGTATTCAGGAAGGATTAGTTGATTTGAATGGAGGTCTGACTTGAATTTAAATCTTTAGTAGCCAATGGTAGCAATGGGATAAGGAGTGGGAGAATGAGGTCAGAAATAATGGAGAAAATAGAAAGACAGAACTTTGAAAAAACAAACAAGTGAGCTCTGCATCGGTTGGCTGCATTAGTAAAGAAGGGTCATAAACACAAGATACTAAAAACATTAACACTGCAAGGAGACAAACCTGACCTCTCTCACAACACTTGGCTGATTGTGTCGTCTTGCTGCCAGAGCCTCAGACAGAAGGTCAAGTTATACCGTGTGTGTGTGTGTGTGTGTGTGTGTGTGTGTGTGTGTGTGTGTGTGTGTGTGTGTTTGTTTTAATCCCATGCTAAGCTTCTATTTTGCCAGCCTCTTACAGTCACTCCTCTGTTTATTCTGGTGTCTTTATCATTAGCCTTATAAAACCAGACACTCACTCCCGCCTCTGTGACTCAATAATGATTCAGCTCTACTGGAAAAGAATTCCAATTTCTGGACATCCATCCATACTATTTGTTGTGATGGTAAATGCAAGTGCAACTCGATCAAAAATTCTTCCTCACCGTTAGAAGGTAAAGTCCTGCTGTTGGACACGTCACAGTCAAACTTGACCGTGAACTCACTGAGCTGCTCTACACTGAGCTGCTTTATAAAAGTAATTGGCTTAACTGCTGTTGATGCTTTAAGGCCCTGCTGTTATGACTCCGTTACACAAATTGGCAAATGCACACAGACACACACGCAGACTTAAACCTCCTTTATGTACGTCACATGCTCTTATTTGTGTTGTTTTAGAAATCGTGTGTGTGTGTGTGTGTGTGTGTGTATGCGTGGTATGGCTGTCAAACTCTCCATGAGAATGTCTGACATCATTTCCTGTCCTACTCACACAGTTCTCTCATTCCCACAGGCTACAGACATCTGGATATACACACATACGGAGGAAATAGTTGTTAGGATTCTCATGATGTCAACACAGCAGTTGTTCTTCACCTTATCTCCAGAAAGAATCAGTTGTGCATTCGCCTTGAAGGGCCGACTATAAACTACCCGAAACTTCTGATCTCAACCAGATCTTTCGAGTGAGAAAATGTGTTTGCTTGTAGTTTGAGTGAACACATCCTTTAAAAGCATATCCAACAGTTTGGAAAATATGTTTGTTTTTTGTCTCATAAGGTAATATAGATAACAGTTTTATCTCTTTGCCTTCAGTATGGAGAGTGGCCCAGGATGTATTTAGCATAGCTAGTTGCTGGTTGCCCAAATAAGGAGAGAGCACAGACCACTACAGCAGTGGCTGTAAACCAGGACAGCTTTATGGTGCTATGTATAACATTTTTGCTACATGTGCCACCAGTGTACAGTCTGTGCTATTGGTAATGTAAACATGATTTATACAGTGAGTACATTTAATTATTTGACATAGTCAATTGTTTTTAAAAACAGGCCCAAATATTTCTACTTGTATTGTCCTTCTTGCTTGACTTCGGAGCTTGTCTTGTTTTTTCCACCCACCCTTCCATGACCATACCATCTCTATACTATAAATACATCATCTGTTGCTACTGCAGAGTGCAGTGTAGTGCAGTGTAGTGCAGTGTAGTGCAGTGTAGTGCAGTGTAGTGCAGTGTAGTGTGTGTGTGTGTGTGTGTGTGTGTGTGTGTGTGTGTGTGTGTGTGTGTGTGCTTCCTGTATATGTTATTATGACCTTTCATTACACACTTTAGAGCAGTGGTTCCCAACCTTTTTTCCTTGGCGCCCCCCCTACTTATATCTAAGAAAAGCTGAGCCCCCCCTCCGAAACCGAAGTTGAGGTAACTCTCGAGATAGAGCCTTACTTTCTTTTTGATACAGAGGAGTTATCAGCACTTTTACGTTTCTCCGCTATGTTTCATTCATAAAATAGTGATGCCGTGGCGGCAGGAAAAACGAGGATGATAGCAGCTAGCAGCTGACCTGATGACAGCAAGGGTCCCAGGTTAAGAGGTCCCGAAGGTTTGGCCTACTAAGTAGCCTGCCTACAATTTTAAGCGAGAACTAAAATATATAGTTTTCATACAGACTTTTGTATACATTATATATTCTAGTGTATTATCATAATTTGTGCAAATATATATATTTTTTTACCTCAACCTCAAACCAGATAAAGGCTTGCGCACCCCCTGTGATCTTTGCCGCCCCCCTGAGGGGTCCCCGGACCCCAGGTTGGGAACCACTGCTTTAGAGTCATCCTACCTCCCCTACTCCCTCACAGTAAAATATAGCATATACTGCTATAATTGAGGACCCTAATTGAGATAATAGATTCACTAGTGTCTAACCCTAACCTTGACAACTACATGCCTAACTTCAAGTCTTAACTTTCAGAGAGCAAAGACATTTGAAAGAAGTAAGGATCGGACCTGACTTTTCAAAAAGGTCCTCAATCTCAAGGTCTTAAACTCAAACTGGACCTCACAAAGATAGAAGCACAGGAGTTTACACACACACACACACACACACACACACACACACACACAGTCATTAGATTAGAGCTTGAAAGCAGCAGTATCCAGTAGATTTATCTGAACAGGGCCAGCTCCCAGCCTCATCTCCTGTGTGTGTGTGTGTGTGTGTGTGTGTGTGTGTGTGTGTGTGTGTGTTCCTCTTGCATCTCTCTCTCTCACATACACAAACACACACACACACATCCCAACCCCCACTCTTGCACCATGTGTCATGCACACACTGTAGGAAGTACAGTTTCCATGCGAGCATCAATCATTACATCCCTGTTCCCAGTAGGAACTGTGGTTTCCACTTGTCTCTGTGTTACTGTTTGTTAGAGCCAGTATTAGTACAGTACTAACTATATAAAGATTTAATTTAAATGTTATTTGTGCCAATATAACCCTTTGACGGTTTGAAAGATAACTATAGGAAAACATTCTTTGATGGAGGAACACAGTTATTAAATTTATAACAGTATGATTTACTTTTACAAGTAAAAACGATAAAGAATAGATGATTTTGGCAAATGTAACACTATGTAACACAAGCTTGGATGGAGTTACTGGAGTGTAAACATCCCAAACCAAATGGTGAGCACAACAGACTTGCTATTGTTACTCTAAACTCTGTTAATTTAGCATCTTGGCTCCCACAGGGTGGATGTTTTGCTCCTGAACAGGTAGTATATAGATAGTTTCTTGTCTTTGGAAATAATACAAGGTTACTTGCTAGTGAACCGGGCATGCTAACATTTGCAGCTACATTAGAGCAGATAAACACTTTGTTTAATCCATTACTTGTACCTTTGCTCTATTTGGTTTTGACACCACCCACTAGAGATGTCCCAAGCAGATCCTAAGTATTGGTATTATGGCCTATCCGGACATCTTTTAACAGATCCATAATTGCTAAAATAAAGTTGATCAAAATCCGATCTTTTCTTAACAGTACTTTAGTCTGCTGTGTTGCTTCGCAGTTCTCCTTCAACATAGATGGGCTCTATAGTGCAGCATATTACTGAAATGAGAATGAATAGAGCATCATGAACACTGTTTTGGAACGGGAGAAATCCAAAAGCTTGCAACTGCTGCTGCAACTACTTATTAGCTTGCTAAGCTATTATTGGAAATTGCTGTTTAATAGTGCTCAAATGATTAGCTGATTATCTGAAGGGTTTATCCACAGGAATTGACAAGTTTGACAATCAATGTATCTTTGAATTCGTTTATCGAAGTGAAATTTAAAAAACATTCACTGGTTCCAGCCTCTCAAATGTGATCATTAATTGAATATGTTGGTTTTGGACTGTTGGTCGACAAAACATGCAATATGAAGTTCTCTCTACTTATTTTCTGACATTTTATCGACTGAGTAATTTATTGAAAGAAAATTTGAGCGATAAATCAATAAGGAAAACAATCAGTAGCCCTATCAAGTACTACTGCAAATACTATTACTATATAGTACATAATGCTTGATATCTTAGTAGTGCTATGCTATCAAGTACTGTATCTACACCACTGGATAGATGCTGCTATGTATGCATGTATGTATGCATGGACGGATGGATGGATATTGGAGGTGAGATCACACTTTTCCAACTGCCAATTGACATGCCAAGGATTGTGGGAATTCATCACATTCCACCTCCCTTTGCCACCTCCCTCTCTCTCTTCTCTCTTTATCTCTTTATCCAAAGATAGATGGAAAACAGCCTGTACTGGAACAAATGTCACGCCACTGGCTCTCTCACTCACTCACTCACTCACTCACTCACTCACTCACTCACACACACACACACTCACTCACTCACTCACACACACACACACACACACACACACAATGGTTTTATATATAGACACGGAGCATATTGCTTGTGATGTAACATCCTCTAAATGGGTGTTGAGAGGCCAGATTTTTGGACGAATGTCAAAAAGGTCAACAGGATCAAAAGTATCCAACGCCAGTGCTACAGTACATCAGTTACACACAGCCTCCTGCAAAATCCTGCAATTCCTTTGAGCAAACTTGAAGTTAAAGTTGTTATAGTGTCTGTGCTCCAGAGGCCTGTACTACGAAGCGAGATTTGGCGTTAACGAGCTAACTTCAGGTTCAACCCAGGGTTTTCTGTACTATGAAGGTGGATCACTTGTGATCAGGTTCAATCGCCGTGGTAACTTATGCTGAACGCCTAACCTGGTCGGGAGCAGGTTAAGTTGGAGATCAGAGATCAACCGGTGTAAAAGCACCGCCTACTGACCAATCAATACTCGATTGATAACGGCGTCACCGTTCTTAGAAGATCAGGCGGAGCTCGGTGCACAGAGAGAGAGGGAGAGAGGGAGAAAGGGGTGCGCACATAAAAGTTAAAACATTTAGTCGGTCGACAACCCCGTTAGCATTCCCTGATGTGTATATTTATGAAATGTATAGATTGTAATGGGAGGGAATTACATATCGGCTCGGCTTCTTGAGCCGTGTGTTGCCAATGCGCACATCAGTTTGAATTTAGTTTTTATATATTTTATTTGCTCTCACGATGGCTTCCCACTGCTAGGGTTGCAACTGAAATACTAGACAGTTTATGGAAAGTGCACAAGTGTAATTATGGTCAGATCTTGGTCCTGACTGATGGGGAAGTGATATTAATAATCGTTGTGATTTACGCATCTACAGCGTTGGCTATTTTTTTGCCAGCTTTCCTTCCTGTTTTAGGAAGCAGCGACTGTATTGCGTTTTGCCTGCAAAACCGTGTCTGTGTTATTCATATTTATGTAGAATTATAATTTCCTCTTCTTATGTAAAATATGCGGCTCTGGTAGATGTTTGCGATTGGTCGTGCTGTGCAAACACCGCCTCTTTTATGTGAACGCGCGCGCCGCTGGATTGGGAAACCCTGGGTTGACTGAACTAGTTGATAACCAGCGTTGTGATACAGGTTATGCGGGACCGTGGGTGTTAGGTTAGGTGAAGCCGGGTAACTGGAAGAAATCCAGGACATGTTGATCTTGCTTCGTAGTACAGGCCTCTGGGCTGTAAAACAATTTCTTGTTTTGAAATGATGACAGCGCTCACGCAAAAACAGCAGTGATAAACTGATGCAATGTGAGGCTTTTGCAGGAAATCCACAGTGTGGATGAGAGAGATAACAAGTAGAGAATCAAAAATGTGTTCCAAGTTGTCATTCATTATTTTATATGCTGAATAAAGTTTTGTCATCTGTCCCGCTAACCAATGTATCTCTTTAGTTGACCACCACTCTCTGCCAGGCACATTGTAATCAGAAGCTAATGTTTCCCAGGAGTTCAGCATCTTCACATATAGAACTATGGAGGATGTTACAGAAGCAGCGGTGGAAAGTAACTATGTAGATTTACTCCATTATAATTTTGAGACATTTGTACTTTAAGTATTTCCATTTTGTGCAATGTTTAATTGTATTGTACAAACTTTATTTTACCCTACTGCATTTATCTTATGGCTGTATTTAGAAACATTGCCGATAAAGATTGTACATGCAAAAAATAAAGTTAATAAAATATGATATATTGCAAGAGGTTAAACCCAACAAGTCCTCCAAACCATACACACCAAATAGGAGTGTTTCATTAATTAGTGTCCCTAGTGGCGGCAGGAAATGGGACCCACATCCTCATACCTAGGTGCTGCCTAACAATATATATGGGTCGTAATTGCTACTTGTACATAACGACCTATGGGGTTGTTTTTGATTGGAGGACAATTTTTGAGTTGTTCTAATACTTTAGTGAAAGATATGAACACTTATTTTATCACTGAACACACGTTACTTTTTTCTTTTGTTATACATGTGTTGCAACAGAAAATTTAATGAAACCTGTCCGATCTGTATGGAGACAGAGCAGCAGTCTATTTTGGTTTGTCAGCCATTTAAGAACCATCGGTGTGATTGTGAAATATTCAAAAACACTCCTTATTTGTCTGCGCAACTACGAGCTGATTCTGCAGTACTCTCCTCTATGATAAACTGAGAGGTTCAGCTGAACAGCCGGTAGTCGATAAGTCTACAGGGAGCCACACTTTGTAAGCATATTTCCTAGCTCATTAAAAAGAAAACAATATAGTGACCTCCAAGGTTGACTGTAAGCCTTCAGATGCTTTTCGGTTTCAGTGGAGTCATCATCTGTGATGTGATGAACAACATGCAGGCCTAAGCCACTATAGAGTGCTGAGGTAATAAAACTACAGATTGAAGGAGTGTTTCTGTCAGATTTAGCATCAGTATAAATGGTTAAGTTCTTATTTTACTTGACAACGGAATGGCTAATCCACTGCAGGAAGCAAAAATACTCTGAGATAGACAAAAAAGCTTAGTGATAGAGCACCCGTGAATAGGTTTTTGGTTCCAACATATATTCAACAATAAAAT